>NC_139988.1:10952596-11210096 GCF_964263955.1 Coregonus lavaretus
GTCCTACAGGGACCCCACGGTTCTTCTGGTTCCACTGGTAAGGATGGCATGAACGGTCTGCCTGGACCCATCGGACCCCCCGGACCCCGTGGTCGCAACGGAGAGATGGGACCTGCTGTAAGTCTCAAACTGACCTCCACATTTACTGTGCACACACACAGATCCTCACACACATAGCACAAGCCTTTGATGCCAGATTTGACTCCTTTCTGTCTTCTTCTTTCCTACCCAGGGTGCTCCTGGTTCTCCTGGTCTGCCCGGACCCCCAGGTCCCGCTGGTGGCGGCTTCCATGTCGCACCAATCTACAACCAGGAGAAGGGACCTGACCCCATGCGTGGAGGAGGAGGATACCACTACCGTGCTGATGAGCCTGACATGATGAACGACCGTGACATGGAGGTGGACACCACCCTGAAGAGCCTCAGCCAGAAGGTTGAGAACATCCGCAGCCCTGAGGGAACCCAGAAGAACCCCGCCCGCATGTGCCGTGACATCAGGATGTGCCACCCCGAGTGGAAGAGCGGTAAGTTCCAGGCTCAGTCCAGCCCATGCCCCAGACAGACACTGGTTATATATATAGGCATGCTGTGATCAGGGATTGTTTGGTTGGTTGATTGATTGATTGATTGGTTGATTGGTTGGTTGGTTGAATGATTTAATGATTTAATGTATTCAATATTTAAAAAGGAAACAGCCAAAGACATCAAGGAGCTAGGAGCCTACATGAAAAACTCTATCAATATAATAATGTCTACTTTATTTGACTTCTATTGTCACCTTAAGCACCTTGATGGCTTATATTCTGTTCTCTCTTAAACCCACAGGCCAGTACTGGGTGGACCCCAACCAGGGCTCTCCTCTGGATGCTGTCCAGGTCTTCTGCAACATGGAGAATGGAGAGACCTGCGTCTACCCATCCCAGGACACCGTCCCCATGAAGAACTGGTATACCAGCAAGAACATCAGGGAGAAGAAGCACATCTGGTTCTCAGAGTCTATGGATAATGGCTTCCAGGTAAGGACCATTCAGCGTAACCAGGTGACAAGGACTCCAATCAGAGCTTGAGTAGAAACGACTCAGACTTACACTCAAACTTGGATTGCTAGGGACATGGAACTTGGACTCAAGGTTTAGTGACCTGCCTTCACTAAAAAACTGCCTTCATGATACTAACCCCTCCCTCCCTCCCACCCCCTTCCTCTCCTCTCCAGTTCCACTATGGTAGCGAGGGCTCCAACCCAGAGGACGTCAACATCCAGCTGACCTTCATGCGCCTGATGTCCAACGAGGCGTCCCAGAATGTCACGTACCACTGCAAGAACAGCATCGCCTACATGGACGAGGCCACGGGCAACCTGAAGAAGGCCCTGCTGCTCCAGGGAGCCAACGAGATCGAGATCAGAGCCGAGGGCAACAGCCGCTTCACATACACCGTCAGCGAGGACGGCTGCACGGTGAGACACCTACTACTACTGTCCACTTTTACTGTCCTCTATGCCCTTCTCTTATCATTCCACTCCCTTCTGCTGTCTGTTATTATATTCTCTCTTCTACTCTCGTCTTTTACTGTCTTCTAATATCTTCTACCTCTCTTCTACTCTCCTCTATTCTCTTCTTCTACTCTCCTCTATTCTCTTCTTCTACTCTCCTCTGTTCTCTTCTTCTACTCCCTTGTCACTTTTATATATCTCTCTCTTTTTTGTTTTGAATTTAAGATAGTGTGAAATCCATGTTATGGAACTAAAGATGGATCAAGTGACTACATAAAATAGAGGTTATATAGAGGTTAGTGTGTCATCAATCATCTTTACTAGGACTGGTTTCTGATTCTGACCTATGCGCTCTCTCGCTCTCTCTCTCTCTCTCTCTCTCTCTCTCTCTCTCTCTCTCTCTCTCTCTCTCTCTCTCTCTCTCTCTCTCTCTCTCTCTCTCTCTCCTATCTATCTCTCTCTCTCTCTCTCTCTCTCCTATCTATCTCTCTCTCTCTCTCTCGCTCTCTCTTTCTCTCTCTCCACAGTCACATACTGGCACATGGGGCAAGACAGTCATCGACTACAAGACATCAAAAACATCTCGCCTGCCCATCATTGACATCGCTCCTATGGACGTTGGTGCACCTGATCAGGAGTTTGGCGTCGAAGTTGGCCCCGTCTGCTTCGTATAAAAACAAAAAGAAATATGGACATGAAATTGTTTGTTTTTTCTAGCAGTCATCTCTAATTCTATTTTCTATGCGTTACCTACAAACTCATTCGGCTGCCACTGGTCCACGAGCTTAAAACTACTCTGAAGACGTCGTTTGCATGTTTTTGATTCTGAAGAAAATAAATTTGGGGGACTGCTACTTCAACCGAAACCTACAACAATCAAGGACACTTACAAAATAATATTTTGTTTCCACTGGCAACAAGAAAATAATTGAAAGTTGTAACGTGTAAAATCCCCCCTGGAGAAACACAATGAGATACAGGTGACTTTTTAGCCGTTTTTTACCACTGCGGAAGGACAATGAAAGCACAAATGCTATGTACCATTTTCTGGTATTAAATAAATCTTAAAAAATGACAGTGAAGTGTCTTCTTGTTCTAAATTCATGACAGAAAAACACCTGAAAATTCACATTAATTTTGAATAGATTAATGGCTACCTCAGAGAAGAAGTCCATGTTACCCAAAATGTTTCACAAAGCCTAGGGACGATTTTACACTACAGGAATATTATTGGATAGAAAACAACTGTCAAAGGTGCTATAATATGAACTCATGAGGTCCAGTTATTGGCGTTTGTTAGAGAAATCCTTTCCTGTCATAATTAGTTAACAACCCTCGGATCTTTGGTGCTAACAAATCAACACATTGTCTTCCTACCCTGTCAGGGTAGTACAATTGTTTTATTTGTCAAGTGTTGGTTAATTAACAGTTCTGAAATATGATTTACAGTGGATATAATGCATGCCAATGGTGTCTGGTGTGGATTTAAGCAAGTGGTTTTGTTTTTAGTTGTATTTCATTTCCCCACCTGATGTTTGTGTCCACCGTCTATGTTACCCTTGATATTTTCCCTATCACTGCACCACTAAAGCACCACTCAAACCCCTCCTGATGTTTGTGTTTTGTTTGTTGAAGAAACATTTTTTTGTGAAGGTTTTCTAAAAAAGGGAAAGAGTTTTTAAAAATCTGAGAAGCAGACACACTTTCATGGTTTTGAAAAAAAGAGAATCTGTACTGATGTTGTACATGTATAATAAATCAAGATGTTTTTAATTATTTGGATGCTGAATAAAGCATGTGAAGTGGTCTACTTAATGTTTGACATGTCACCTTGGTTTTCTCCAATCATCTCACATCAAACCAACAGACAATTCAGCGACAGTGGCTTATTATAAAAATGTAATCTTTTATATGTTATTTTTTGGCTGTTGGTAAAATAATCTCCCAAATAATATAAAAGTGTAACTTGCATTAAAATCTAATATTGTAGGCTTATAGTCAAACACATAATTCCAAAAAAGCCAATGTTGGTCCCGTTCTTGGGAGATATAATATTGAGGCATTAACCAGTGTAGCCCAAGTTATTACAACTGACTAGATGTCTTCCTCACCAAACCCTGATGAGTGGGACTTGTAGATCAGATTGGTAAGGAGCAATTGGGATAAACATTGACGTGCTATTAGGCATAGTTGTTTTGGTTGAAATAAACTAACCATTTTCTAATTTCCAATGACACAATAATTACGCAATAATGAATATTAGTTGACTATAATATACATCACCATCTGCACAGTCAGCCACACATTTTGACTGGATCTTCTGAGCCTTGTCACCGTTTTGTTGGGATACTAGAATTAGCCATGTAGCCTTGTACTGACCCCTGGAGGTGTTCCGTGGAACAGTTTTGAATTAGACTGGGCCACTGTGTGGGCTACTGTCTGTCTACCTCACACGGCTCTATGTTCTACCTACTGCAGGTCTACGTGTTTTTGTTTTCCGCCACAGACTTGAAGTTCTCCAGTTACATTCCAGAAGGATATCCTCCAAACCAGGCTTGGCGCTACACATTCACAAGTCCAGTCACAAAACGAAGACATGCTGAAACGTGTGGATTCTGTGGATGCGATTCTACTACAATGCCCTTTTATAGATCATCTGTATTTTTCTTTTGAACATGAAGCGCAGATGACACGCGGAGTTTTTATTCTGTTATTTTACTTTTTTCAAGAGGATTTGTCTTCCTAAAGACGATGTGGATGAAGTGGATAAAAGTCGATGCTGCCTCTTTGTGGTTAACCTGTAATTTGTAGGCTATTTGTTGTGCTTTGCTTTTTTTTTATTGTGTTCCTAAATTGCTACTCTTTGATAGTAGAATGGTAAGTACTAGGCGCGTCATTGCCAGCTCTCCTCTGATTAATAAGAACTCGATGGACAAATGTTATTACATGGTAATTACATAATTATTACAAAGGCTATTTGGTGATGGGGATGACCATTAAAACAATAATGGAGTCGGTTAGGGGTTTTATTTAGAAAAAACATTGAATATATTATTTAAGTTAAGCAAAATTCTACCTCTACAATAAAATGCATATTGGACTCCAAACCTATGGCAGAATGACTCAAATTAAGTCACGCTTAAATACTTCAACACAAATTCAGTGGTAACAGTCACTCAAAACTCAGTCACTCCAAAATATTTGCAATCAAAGGATAATGTGATAAAGAAAGAGGATAAAGAATTCATCATGTGAAGAGAAAACGTCTCAAATCCCACAGCAAACCAGCAGCATACCCAGAAGTATGAATTGTTTGGATGGCTTCATTTCCTGTTGGAACAAAAACAATTTTCAAAAAAATAATCCATGTATACATTTCATAATCATAATTTGTTGTTGTACAGTTTATTCAGACAAATGTATTCCACTGTGTTACTGGGTAATGTGTCAGTGTTGATTTCTCTGCGAAAACAAGTGAAGAATTTACCATTATGGTTGAATTTAATAGCAATGATTTAGCGTTTAGTAAAAAAGAAATCACATTCTGTTTCCTAAACAGTTTATTGCTAGTTTAGTGAATGTAATAATGTGTTTATAACATACATGCGTTCAATAAAATACAACAGTAAATTGTATGGCAATATTAACCATCAACCCCAATATTAAAGGTAGACTCAGCGATATGAAGTAGATGCAGAAAGTAAACAGCATAGTGGGTCAATTTCCGCAACAACTAGGGGGCCGATTCAGACTTAGGTAATTTACGCCTTTCCTACGCACTTCTCAGTATTTGGTATTCAGACTTAACTTATTCAGACTTACCTCTGCAGGTGTGGCTATTTTGCGCGTTCTGAATACATTTCATTCAACTGCTGAAAACCCTCCCACTTTCTGGGCAACAGATTATCTTGTGGAGTTTTCATTCAATAGGTGTTTCAGTGCATTTATCTTAAGCCATCCTTTTAAATACGGTGTAACTTTTAGTTGAATTGTGGCGACAGACTCACTAGAATATATTGAGAAAACGGGTTCAGAATATTAGGGATCAATGAAAGAAAGACATCTAAATATATGCATATTCATCTACATTTCAGCACCAATTGGTAGATAAAAAAATTCTCTGATCTTGTAGATTATTTAGATTTAGGAAAGTATTTATGAATCATAAAAAAAACAGGTCTGGAGAGTCTTTATGCACAAAATAAAGAAAACTGTGGTTTGATTCATTCTGAAAATTGCCACATTCAGTTCTTCAACCCATGGTAATGTTGGTAGATTAGTGTACATAGAATTATAACAGGGAGAATAGTGTAGAATAGTAGGCTATACCCTTGTCTATTGCCTACACTAACCATGGACCTGTGTGAAGACAGCCAAGTATTGTGCCATGTGTCGGGTCGGATCAAACTGTTATGGCTTGGTCTGCTCTCCGCTCCATAACGATTGAATTAGCCTACATGCCATATTTTTTTATATTATCAAGTGTTACTAATGATCCTCAGCAACAACCACACGGCCGTGACAGAGTTTACATAGAAAGCAAATGAATGTAAACGAAACAATGGAATGAAATTGAATGATAATGTAGGCTACACCAACTGAAGGGAACTAACAGTAAATTGGCAGTTGAATATGTGTTATTAGGCATACTGACGTCCATACTGTTAGTGGCTAATATTTAACATAATAGAAACAGGAAACAGAGAAACTGGGGGTAGCTTATAATTAAGACATTCTAGAGTGCCCATCCCTGCAAGTTAAAAGGCTGTACAATTTAAATTATGCGTAATGGCACAGCATTTCATCAACCTTACTGTGGGAAAGTTGATATGTTGATATGCTTCAGTTTGTTGCCATATGACTGGTTTCACATTTGTCTCCAGCGATTATAAGGTAAAATAGATCTAAAACAATTGTCATTTATATTTACAATTCCCTTATCCAAACGGATTACTCATTTACCTAGCTCTTATCAATAGCTCTTAACAAGTTGTAAATTACAGTGCATGGAGAATGGTGTTATTTCTATAGGGAAAAATAAAGTAGTTGCGTGTCAAGGTGGTGGAATTATGAGGGAATTAAATCAAGGTCAGAATACAGCGTATCTGTAGACACACACCTTCATTTATTCAATCTCCACCCAAAATGAATAGCGGGTAAATAGCATGCTATTCTCATGCTTAAATTAAAGGTCAGAATACGCATAGAGAAAAAAAGTGCATAAAATGGGGATTAGGTTCCATTTACGGGCGCTCAATTTGGGGTCGGAATTTTCCCCTAAGAATGTTGAAGCCTCTCAACCTCTCAGCTGTTTTGGTGCCCTGGCTACCACGCTGAAGCGAACCCGTGCACATGTGCAGATACTGCGTGTGACTGTGTGAGAGCGAACAGTGAAGTCTTGCATCTTGCAGATCTCAATATCTGCAGTGCTGCTCTTGGAACGTCATTTCGCTGTGTCTACCTTTAACTGCCTTTATACCTGACTTGGAATTTACTGGTACACTTTGAAGTTCCTCCACTAGGTGGTATAGACCAAATATCATAATCCAAGTGGAATATTGTTCTCTCTCTCTCTCTCTCTCTCTCTCTCTCTCTCTTTCTCTGCTCGCTCTCTACTCTCTCTTTCTATACTCTCTCTTTCTCTCTCACTCTCTCTCTCATTAGCAGTATGTGTTCTGTGTGGAGTTGAGCTAGCTGGGTCCCATATGTGCTGTAGGCAAAACCTATGACAAATGAGTTGGCTAAAGCACAAACAAACCAGACCACTAGGCTAGGGCCAGGTTGAGCTACTGTAGTGAGTCTCTACTAGTATTAGTGTCTTCCTGAACTGTAGATGGCAGCACCTTCTCAATCTCCCTGAGTGGGATGAAGAACTCAGCCTGGTAGGGCATTCTTTTTTCTGAAATCAAGGCCAGTGGGAGAAATAAATAAACAAGTATTCACTACTGTCACTGGGTGTATCTGAAATGGCACTACTATAGTGCACTACTTTTGACTAGAGCCCATAGGGCCCTGACCAAAATTAGTGCACTATATAGGGAATAGGGTGCCATTTTGAGCCTTGGTCAACAGTAATGCCATTTTGAATGCAGCCACTGTGTTTACATGGTTTAGACTCAATACTCTCCCATCACAGAATACATAAAGTCATTCCGCTACCTAAGAATAGGTAAAGCCCCCTTTACTGGCTCAAATTACCAACCCTTAATAAAGTTTTGGAAAAAATAGTGTTTGACCAGATACAATGCTATTTAACAGTAAACAAATTGATCTGTAAAAGTTTGTGAGGGTTTTAGGTGCCAAGCCAAATGTCTTTAGCCTCCTGAGGTTGAAGAGGCTCTGTTGTGCCTTCTTCACCACACTGTCTGTGTGGGTGGTCCATTTCAGTTTGTCAGTGATGTGTACGCCAAGGAACTTGAAGCTTTCTACCTTCCCCACTGCGGTCCCGTCGATATGGATAGGGGGGTGCACCCTCTGCTGTTTCCTGAAGTCCACAATCATCTCCATTGTTTTGTTGACGTTGAGTGAGAGGTTATTTTCCTGGCACCACACTCCCAGAGCTCTCATCTCCTCACTGTAGGTGGTCTTGTCATTGTTGGTAATCAAACCTACTACTGTTGTGTCGTCTGCACATATGTGTTATGGTGTTACACCCCCTGCTATACTGTGGCTAAAGAGTTACCTGTCTAACAGAACACAGAGGGTGTTCTTTAATGGAAGCCTCTCCAACATAATCCAGGTAGAATCAGGAATTCCCCAGGGCAGCTGTCTAGGCCCCTTATTTTTTCAATCTTTACTAACGACATGCCACTAGCTTTGAGTAAAGCCAGTGTGTCTATGTATGCGGATGACTCAACATTATACACGTCAGCTACTACAGCGACTGAAATGACTGCAACACTCAATAAAGAGCTGCAGTTAGTTTCAGAATGGGTGGCAAGGAATAAGTTAGACATAAATATTTCAAAAACTAAAGCATTGTATTTGGGACAAATCATTCACTAAACCCTAAACCTCAACTAAACCTTGTATTAAATAATGTGGAAATTGAGCAAGTTGAGGTGACTAAACTGCTTGGAGTAACCCTGGATTGTAAAATGTCATGGTCAAAACATATTGATACAGTAGCTGAGCTGGGGAGAAGTCTGTCTGTAATAAAGCGCTGCTCTACCTTCTTAAGAGCACTATCAACAAGGCTGGTCCTACAGTTTTGTCGCACCTGGACTTCTGTTCAGTCGTGTGGTCAGGTGCCACAAATATTGCAATTGACTCAGAACAGGGCCGCATGGCTGGCCCTTGGATGTACACAGAGAGCTAACATTAATAATATGCATGTCAATCTCTCCTGGCTCAAAGTGGAGGAGAGATTGACTTCATCACTACTTGTATTTGTGAGAGGTATTGACATGTTGAATGCACCGAGCTGTCTGTTTAAACGACTAGCACACAGCTCAGACACCCATGCATACCCCACAAGTCATGCCACCAGAGGTCTCTTCACAGTCCCCAAGTCCAGAACAGACAATGGGAGGCGCACAGTACTACATAGAGCCATGACTACATGGAACTCTATTCCACATCAGGTAACTGATGCAAGCAGTAGAATCAGATTTTTTTTAAAAAGAGATAAAAATACACCTTATGGAACAGCGGGGACTGTGAAGCAACACGAACATAGGCACAGACACATGCATACACACACACGATAACATACGCTCTTTACACACAGGTACACATGAATTTTGTACTGTAGATATGTGGTAGTGGAGTAGGGGCCTGAGGGCACACACTTAGTGTGTTGTGAAATCTGTTATGAATGTATTGTAATGTTTTTAAAATTGTATAACTGCCTTAATTTTGCTGGACCCCAGGAAGAGTAGCTGCTGCCTTGGCAGGAACTAATGGGGATAATATTAATAATAAATACAAACACCTGGAGGGTCAATCATTATGAACAGTCTGCCTCTGAACGGGTCATAGCTCTGTTTGTAAGTCACTGTGATCAGAAATGGAAAGAGAAATGGAGAGAAGTTTTACCCTTATCCTTATACCATTACAAGCTCCATACAGTGCCCAGAAATATATTTTATGCATTTCTTGCTTCAAATATGTTTCAAATGTTAGAGATAAGTTCTAAACTAGATCCTCATGACACAGTGTGTCTCTGTCCCAAATGGAACCCTATTCCTCAGCCTGGCTACGGTCAAAAGTAGTGCACTATGTAGGGAATAGGGTGCTATTTGGGGCCCCTAGTTGATGAGTCTGTACTGTGTAACTCTATCATACTCTCTCCCTGGGCCAGTGGGTGCCGTAGAGGAAGCCATTATCATAGGGGTGCCTCTGGGTAAAACGAAGCCAACCGGGCAGGTCCGGGAAGGACTGCATGTTGCACTTAAACAGCATGGGATCATTGTAGACCCGCTTTTCAGAATGGGAGAGTGAGTTTAGACATCTACTAATTTGCTTACTATAACTGTAATATGTGGTTGTCTCACCTAGCTATCTTAAGATGAATGCACTAACTAAGTCTCTCTGGATAAGAGCGTCTGCTAAATGACTCAATTGTAACTGTTGTGTAATTGATGATCCCTGCAGACTATTGCATGAATGTCAGTTGTGACACACCTATACATGTAATGGAGGTTTAAATTAAAAGATGTGAAGAAATTACAATCAACATGTATCTGTTCATTGGGAAGGCTTTACATTGTTGCTATTGGTACATCATTAAAGGCCTAATCACAAGCTTCAGGTTCTACTGTTTTTAAAGAGGTGACTTAATCTCAGCCTTACCATAGTGTTTCAGGAAGGGTTCAAATTCATTCTGGATGGTCTCTCTCTGCAGCTGGAACACAAACAGCTCCCACAGGTGCATAAGCCTTGATATCTGCCTTGACCACCATTACACTGGCCACACACACTGTGTACAAGTAGACAGGAACACAAGCACCAAAGGATATCACTTTGATAGGTTACATTTACATGAGGTTACAAATAACATGGAATTCGGCCAGTGAACTGATTTGCACTTAAACACCATGTCCACACCACTATTCAGCCTCATGGCATACAACAATATCCTTGACACAGCTGTTGAAATAATATTTACAGTCGTTTCACATAATATCATCTGACTTCAAAATAGCATACAGTGGGGAAAAAAAGTATTTAGTCAGCCATCAATTGTGCAAGTTCTCCCACTTAAAAAGATGAGAGAGGCCTGTAATTTTCATCATAGGTACACGTCAACTATGACAGACAAAATGAGGAAAAAAAATCAAGAAAATCACATTGTAGGATTTTTAATGAATTTATTTGCAAATTATGGTGGAAAATAAGTATTTGGTCAATAACAAAAGTTTCTCAATACTTTGTTATATACCCTTTGTTGGCAATGACACATGTCAAACGTTTTCTGTAAGTCTTCACAAGGTTTTCACACACTGTTGCTGGTATTTTGGCCCATTCCTCCATGCAGATCTCCTCTAGACCAGTGATGTTTTGGGGCTGTCGCTGGGCAACACGGACTTTCAACTCCCTCAAAGATTTTCTATGGGGTTGAGACCTGGAGACTGGCTAGGCCACTCCAGGACCTTGAAATGCTTCTTACGAAGCCACTCCTTCGTTGCCCGGGTGGTGTGTTTGGGATCATTGTCGTGCTGAAAGACCCAGCCACGTTTCATCTTCAATGCCCTTGCTGTTGGAAGGAGGTTTTCACTCAAAATCTCACGATACATGGCCCCATTCATTCTTTCCTTTACACGGATCAGTCGTCCTGGTCCCTTTGCAGAAAAACAGCCCCAAAGCATGATGTTTCCACCCCCATGCTTCACAGTAGGTATGGTGTTCTTTGGATGCAACACAGCATTCTTTGTCCTCCAAACACAACGAGTTGAGTTTTTACCAAAAAGTTATATTTTGGTTTCATCTGACCATATGACATTCTCCCAATCCTCTTCTGGATCATCCAAATGCACTCTAGCAAACTTCAGACGGGCCTGGACATGTACTGGCTTAAGCAGGGGGACACGTCTGGCACTGCAGGATTTGAGTCCCTGGCGGCGTAGTGTGTTACTGATGGTAGGCTTTGTTACTTTGGTCCCAGCTCTCTGCAGGTCATTCACTAGGTCCCCCCGTGTGGTTCTGGGATTTTTGCTCACCGTTCTTGTGATCATTTTGACCCCACGGGGTGAGATCTTGCATGGAGCCCCAGATCGAGGGAGATTATCAGTGGTCTTGTATGTCTTCCATTTCCTAATAATTGCTCCCACAGTTGATTTCTTCAAACCAAGCTGCTTACCTATTGCAGATTCAGTCTTCCCAGCCTGGTACAGGTCTACAATTTTGTTTCTGGTGTCCTTTGACAGCTCTTTGGTCTTGGCCATAGTGGAGTTTGGAGGGTGACTGTTTGGGGTTGTGGACAGGTGTCTTTTATACTGATAACAAGTTCAAACAGGTGCCATTAATACAGGTAATGAGTGGAGGACAGAGGAGCCTCTTAAAGAAGAAGTTACAGGTCTGTGAGAGCCAGAAATCTTGCTTGTTTGTAGGTGACCAAATACTTATTTTCCACCATAATTTGCAAATAAATTCATAAAAAATCCTACAATGTGATTTTCTGGAGAAAAAAAATCTCAATTTGTCTGTCATAGTTGACGTGTACCTATGATGAAAATTACAGGCCTCTCTCATCTTTTTAAGTGGGAGAACTTGCACAATTGGTGGCTGACTAAATACTTTTTTCCCCCACTGTATATACTGGCAGCACAATATGCCTCCTCTTATTATAAACCTATTTAATCACTGGTAAGTTCTCTAAAAGATCTATCGTAACACACAAATTATAATTTGCTATAGGATAAGTGATCAATGTAAATAAAAAATTGCTTGGTGTCATATTGACTAAACTTGACTGTTAAAATAAATCTCCAGCCTGTCCAGTCTGCCATCTTGTTTTGAGCTGTGATTGACAGGGCCAAGAGGAGAGGAGGGTCTTGTTTTGAAGCTGTGATTGACAGGGCCAAGAGGAGGGTCTTGTTTTGAGCTGTGATTGACAGGGCCAAGAGGAGCGGAGGGTCTTGTTTTGAGCTGTGATTGACAGGGCCAAGTTGAGAGGAGGGCTGGGTAGCATTCATCCAGGGGCTTCAGGGCTATTTCTGATCCACACACTACACAGTAATAACTTCCTAAAGTGTGTGTGTGTGTGTGTGTGTGTGTGACTCCATGCCTGTAGGTTTGAGAATACAATGAAAAGATCAGCCATGTAGTCTGCCTTCCATGACTAACTGTGTCACATTGCCACTTTCTCCTAGTGTTCCATGCCACCTATACAATGATAGGGGTAACTGCATTGCCAGTCATCATATCCAATCAATCCTCTGAATGATCTGGCACTTGTGATTCCACAAAATGTATGTGGGAAGGAAATGTCTTTAAAAAACATAAGAAAAACCATTAAATAAGACCCTGTCACTCTATTGTATAATGTCTACTACTAAAGCACCCTGAAAATGTATATTCTATGTTCTCTAAAAATGTAGTTGCTGGTTGGTGGCCCTTTCTATTTTATATCAGTCACTCTAAGATTTCATATCCGTATGCTAATACAGTGAGCTCCAAAAGTATTGGGACAGTGACACATTTAGTTGTTGTTTTGGCTCTGTACTCCTGCACTTTGGATGTGAAATGACACAACGACTGCGCGGTTAACGTGAAGACTGTCAGCTTTAATACCCGCAAGACACGCTAACCTCTCACCATTACAATAACAGGGGAGATTAGCATACCCCAAGACATGCTAACCTCTCACCATTACAATAACAGGGGAAGTTAGCATACCCCCAAGACATGATAACCTTTTTTGTATTTCATACTGGCCCCCCATGGGAATCGAACCAACAACCCTGGCGTTGCAAACGCCATGCACTACCAACTGAGCTACATCCCTGCCGGCCATTCCCTCCCATACCCTGGACGACGCTGGCACTATTGGATCTCTAGTGGCACAGCTAGCACTGCGATGCAGTGCCTGAGACCACTGCACCACTCAGGAGGCCAACGTATTAGTGTTTAGAAACATATTACGGTCCTCTGTAGCTCAATTGGTAGAGCATGGCGTGTGTAACGCCAGGGTAGTGGGTTCGATCCCCGGGACCACCCATATGTAAAAATGTATGCGCACATGACTAAGTTGCTTTGGATAAAAGTGTCTGCTAAATGGCATATTCTTATTTACAATAAAAGTGACTTCAAAATGACACAATACATGATTAACCTTTCATTTTCTATTGGAAACAAAATAATCTGAAACACAATCAAAACAAACAGCAAATGCTGCATACTCCAAGAAAGGTTAAAATCTAACCTTTCTCGTAAAAGCAGTTCTAAATTGCTGAGGTGTAGTCACTTTTTAGGACACAGGCTCAAGTGCACAGTACAAATATGATAAAAATATGAAAATATGAAATATTGTATTTGATGTATTTCCTATTCAACAAAACTGTATGAATAAGGCTTGAAATGACTTATATTTTTGGTAAATATAGTATAATCAATTTATAAAACGACTAACTATAAGATTTCACCTGTCTTATAACTGTAAAATACATATTTGTATATTTAATGTTAGAGAAAAAGTGCATCTTTTCTAAAAGTCTCTCTTGATCAAAACGTCTGCCCCCATCACTGTGATGTTATATTATATGTTTAATATGTTATAATTTCGGATATACATTTTTACTGGTCGTTATGTTAAACCTTATCTTCCTACATATTCTGAGATTTAGCTCATTTACAGTCTGTATTCGTAGATAGGGAAAACGCATTAGACGGACAAGGTAAGTCCCGTGTAGCTCAGTTGGTAGAGCAGGGTTGTGGGTTCGTTTCTCACGGGGGACCAGTATTAAAAAAAAATGTATGCACTCACTAACTGCAAATCGCTCTGGATAAGAGCGTCTGCTAAAATGCCTAAAAAAAAAATGTATGGAGCGCATGAGATGCAGAACCAGACTAGGCGGCATAGCCTACAAACCAACACGGTAGGGTTTTATAGTGAAGCTGAGAAAATAGTGCACAATGTCACTCACTGCTATAACATTGTATTATCAAACTTGTAGGCAAGACAGGTAGTGGATACAGGAAGCGACGATATAAAACGGATACATCATCATTGGACACAGTAATCTGACGCACTCGGGTTTTGATTTCCTCAGGGTCCTAAAGTGCCCTAAATTTGAGGGGTAAAGTAGATTTATGTTTATTTGCCTCGTCTATTGGATATCATATAATTGTAATGATATAAAACGTGTGTATGGAGTTGGCCTCACAAATATATTGATTATCACTATGTTTACATTCCCGGTGTAGGAATTAAAACGTAGAGGACCAATGAACCCGACCAGCGCTATGACCCTGTTGCATCACATCCTCAGCAGCGTTAACGTGGGTAAGCGCTATCCGGGATCATTGGGGCGTCCATACCCTAAACCCTAACCCCTATCCTAACCTTAACCATAACCCTTACCTAACCCTAACCCTAACCCTAACCCTAACCATTTAAAATGTAAACTTCAACGAGGTAACGCCAGAGTTTGGCCTTCCCAACGATCCCAGATAGCAACAACCGTTTTAGGTGAGCAAAGAGGACCCAGAGGAAGAAATCAGCAGCTCAGAAAATCAAGAGATCAAAATGATGCTGCTGCTCGTGAAAAGGGATTCAACTGAATAAATCTGTCGTCAGTGGAAAATCCAGCGTTCATTAGGATACTGTTCCAGTTTTCTGCAGTGATGTTTTTGTAACCAGGGCATTTTCCTCCTGGTTTTTGGTCAGGTTGGTGTTTTAATTACTAATGTATCGTTTACAATTTCCATAGGAATACATTGGATGCACGCACCCTAAAACAATACCGTCGTTTTTCTTATTCTCTTCTGCAATGTAATTGTAGTCGGCACCGCACATATGCGCACGGTCTCCCCAACATCATTGACTGTTGGTGAGAACGGACCAATTTATGCTGACAACCGAGGAAAGGGAAAGATGTCGTTGCTGAGCAGCCGTTGTGATGCTTGACTGATCATGATGAAGACCGATTCCACATCTTCCAAGAGCACCGGCTCAGGTTCGACGCTGAGGAGCCCATCCCCGCACCGGAACGCGTACGAGGCGGGGATGCAGGCGCTGAAGCCTGCCAAGGACAATGCTGCGAAAGGCGATCATATGCAGGAAGGCCCCCGCGGCCGCCGGAGCTATGGCTCCAACGTGCACCGTATCAAGAACATGTTCCAACAGATGCAAGGCCCAGGGAGCACATCTCCCTGCAGGGAGGGAGGGGAGGACCCGGAGAAGACTACTGAGAGGGTGCGTCTCTCCCTCCCCAGAGCCGGTAGCCTGAATGAGAATGTGGACCACAGCGCCTTGCTGAAGCTGGGATCCACTGTCTCAGAGCGGGTTAACCGGTTCGACCCTAATGCCAAAGCGGAGAATGGGCAGGTTCCCCGAGCCTCATCATCCAGCTACTCCAAGCTGCAGCAGACACGGAAGATCTTCGAACAACAGCAGGCGGCCCAGCAGCTGGAGCGGGAGAAGCAGGCTGCTGCCACCAACCGGGTCCTTCTGAAGATGGAGCAGACCTCTGGCCTGGGCTTCAAGGTGGCGCGGTTCAACGGCAGCACAGAGTCTCTGGACAGCCTGGACACCACCGAGGCTGTGTCCCCCACCGTCTCCCAGCTCAGCGCTGTCTTCGAACGGGCCTCAGAGCTCCGCAATAACCTGCATCGCCTCTCCTCCACACCTCCGCTGCCCTCCCGGGGGGTCAGCACCAAGGTGGGGGTGCAGCTCAACTCCAAAATCATCTCTAAGAGGGCGAACCGTGCTTCTGCCCGCCCATCAGCCAGCCAGGAGGAGGAAGGGGGTGGGGGGCGCAGCCAGAAGGACCAGGATGGGCCTCCCAGAAACCTCAGGGCCTCATCCTCCTCCACCTCCAATGGCCAAAACGGAGGGCAGAATGGAGGCCCTACACTCCCCAAGCCCAGAGAGGGCCGGGATAAGACTGGGCCAGACTTTGAGTCCCAGGCCAAAACTGAGGGCCAGTCTGAGGATCGTTCTGGCGACCAGGAGCCCAGCAGCACCGTAGTTAAAGCTGACATCCACCACGTCTCTCTGGAGAATAGAGAGAACAGTACAGTGAGAGAGGCCCAGCTAAAGGAGACCTCTCCCAAGGGCACTAGCAGTGAGAGGGGGAGGCAGGGTGGAGATGGAGAGATGGGCCAGGGGGGTACAGCGGAGGAGGGGGAAGAGAGGACTGTAAAGGAGGATCAGTCAGGGGGAGAACAGGTAGCTATCAGAACGTACAGCGCAGTAGGGGAGGACTCTGGAGGGAGCCAGCAGGAGCAGGAGGAGGAGGAGGAGGAGGAGGAGGAGGAGGAGGAGGAGGAGGAAGATGAGCGATACGAACCTGAGTCCAGCTGTCATGAGAAACCTGGGCTGCCTGAAGAGGAGGACCCTCCACCTAGCCGGAAGATCTGCTTCAGCACGGGGCCTATCAAGGTGACTTCACACACACACACACACACACACACACACACACACACACACACACACACACACACACACACACACACACACACACACACACACACAGTACACAGTCCACACCATTGCACTGCATTCAATTATATTTAGTACTTCATATGTCTCCATCTTTACAACCAGTCCTTATGTAGTGTGGCATTTGCTTCACGCCATACATTACTATATGCCTAGTCATTTCCCCCCTTGCCTCCTCTTCCCACTCCCCTCCCTCTGCCAGTAGCCATGTAGGTTGTTCCCAGCCAGTTGCCACTGCCTGCCTGGTCTGCCTGCATTCCCACTGTGCAGCTGAAAGAACCACTCCGTAGATTCTTCACAGAAATATAGCAGTGGGTGCTAGCTCTCTCTCTCTCTCTCTCTCTCTCTCTCTCTCTCTCTCTCTCTCTCTCTCTCTCTCTCTACTCAATTCAACTCAAGGGGCTTTATTGGCATGGGAAACATATGTTAACATTGCCAAAGCAAGTGAAGTAGATAATAATCAAAAGTGAAATAAACAATATAAAATTAACAGTAAACATTACACTCAGAAGTTCCAAAAGAATAAAGACATTTCAAATGTCATATTATGTCTATTTACAGTGTTGTAACGATGTGCAAATAGTTAAAAGTACAAAAGGGAAAATAAATAAACATAAATATGGGTTGTATTTACAATGGTGTTTGTGCTTCACTGGTTGCCCTTTTCTTGTGGCAACAGGTCAAAAATATTTCTGCTGTGATTGCACACTGTGCTATTTGATCCAATAGATATGGGAGTTTATCAAAATTGGATTTGTTTTCGAATTCTTTGTGGGTCTGTGTAATCTGAGGGAAATGTGTGTGTCAAATACGGTCATACTTTTGGCAGGAGGTTAGGAAGTGCAGCTTAGTTTAAACCTCATTTTGTGGGCGGTGTGCACATAGCCTTCTTCTCTTGAGATCCAGGTCTGCCTACGGCGGTCTCTCTCAATAGCAATTCTTACTGAGTCTGTACATAGAATTCTGCCTGCAGAGTCTCAATTTGATGTTTGTCCCATTTTGTGAATTCTTGGTTGGTGAGCGGATCCCAGACCTCACAACCATAAAGGGCAATGGGTTCTATAACTGATTCAAGTATTTTTAGCCAGGTCCTAATTGGTATGTCGAATTTTATGTTCCTTTTGATGACATAGAAGGCCCTTCTTGCCTTGTCTCTCAGATCGTTCACAGCTTTGTGGAAGTTACCTGTGGCGCTGATGTTTAGGCCGAAGTATGTATAGTTTTTGTGTGCTCTAGGGCAACGGTGTCTAGATGGAATTCGTTTTTGTGGTCCTGGCAACTGGACCTGTTTTGGAACACCATTATTTTTGTCTTACTGAGATTTACTGTCAGAGCCCAGGCCCTACTCTCTCACTACTCTCTCTCTCTCTCTCTCTCTACTCTCTCTACTCTCGCTCTACTCACTCTCTCTCTCTCCCTCTCTCTCTACTATCTCTCTTTACTCTCTCTCTCTTTCTCTCTCTCTCTGTAAATAATTGTTAGGGAGCAACAAAGAGGCAGAATAATTAGCGTAGCTGCTTTCCTATTGTGTGTCGGGACATTCTGACTGTCTGGGCTTATAAAAGGTCAACAGCAGTGCAGTGGTTGGTTTTATATGGGTGGCAGTAATGCACCTAAAAATATATTTTGCAGACTGCCATTAAACTCCAAAGAAGAAGTGGTTGGTTTATATGGGCTGGTTGGTGGTTGGTTCATGCCCATGTGCTTTAAGTAAGGTACATCACTAGATGAGGAAGAAGTCATATTCATGATTTATCTCTCAGCATGGTAGAGAAGGAGCTCTGAGATGGCTGTAGCCTCCATTATCCAGAATTATAATATAATATAATATGCCATTTAGCAGACGCTTTTATCCAAAGCGACTTACAGTCATGTGTGCATACATTTTTACGTATGGGTGGTCCCGGGGATCGAACCCACTACCCTGGCGTTACAAGCGCCATGCTCTACAAATTGAGCTACAGAGGACCAAATGCTAAATTTCCTGCTGATGGTCTAACAACTGTGGATGGGGTTCCCATTGTATTCAATTTAATTTTCACACCTGGCAGAATTACCTTTATTCGCCAATGACATTTATACCCATTTCAGACAGAAGGTGTGGTATGTTACCTGAAAAAAATCTAAGGCAATGTTTATATGACCCCCTTTCAAACAGCCCCTTAGTTACCACTTATGTTCAGGTAGACCCCTTTCTATATATCAGTGGGTAATTGGCAAACTGGGAGGGGTGGGGGGTGTTGTTAAACCATGGGGTCTGTTTGCAGTTCAAAGTAGGGAGGCGTTAAACAATGGAAGTGTAAATGATTTACCTGCTAAAAAACAGAGAACCATTCACACAGACCTGACATCTGTAGAGAAGCAGAGAACCATTCACACAGACCTGACACCTGTAGAGAAGGAGAGAACCATTCACACAGACCTGACACCTGTATAGAAGGAGAGAACCATTCACACAGACCTGACACCTGTATAGAAGCAGAGAACCATTCACACAGACCTGACACCTGTATAGAAGCAGAGAACCATTCACACAGACCTGACACCTGTATTTTGGTTACAGGGTTTGTGAAAATGCAGGAATTATGACAAAGTCTTTAGGTGGCTTTTATTTCTCCATGTTTTATTTCTTTATTTATTTCCTCCTACCGTTTTCAGAAATACCAAAAACCTGGTATAGAAATGCAGGCATGATACATTAGTGGGATTTTGGTCTGAGTATGAAAGGGTTAATACATATACCCAGAATTTGATTAGGTGAAATGGTGCTGCCATGGTAAACACAATCCACAGTAAACACAATCCAAAGTAAACACAAGCCACAGTAAACACAATTCACAGTAAACACAATCCACAGTAAACACAATCCAAAGTAAACACAAGCCACAGTAAACACAATCCACAGTAAACACAATCCAAAGTAAACAGAATCCACAGTAAACAGAATCCACAGTAAACACAATCCAAAGCAAACAGAATCCACAGTAAACAGAATCCACAGTAAGCAGAATCCACAGTAAACAGAATCCACAGTAAACAGAATCCATAGTAAACACAATCCACAGTATACACAATCAATCAATCAAATGTATTTATAAAGCCCTTTTTACATCAGCAGAAGTCACAAAGTGCTATACAGAAACCCAGCCTAAAACCCCAAACAGCAAGCAATGCAGATGTAGAAGCACGGTGGCTAAGAAAAACTCCCTAGAAAGGCAGAAACCGAGGAAGAAACCTAGAGAGGAACCAGGCTCTGAGGGGTGGCCAGTCCCCTTCTGGCTTTGCCGGGTGGAGATTATAACACTACATGGCCATTAAGGCCAGAATTTTCTCCAAGATGTTCAAACGATTATAGATGACCAGCAGGGTCAAATAATAATCACAGTGGTTGTAGAGGTTGCAACAGGTCAGTACATCAGTACATCTGGGGCGGCAGGTGGCTTAGTGGTTAAGAGCGTTGTGCCAGTAACCGAAAGGTCGCTGGTTCTAATCCCCGAGCCGACTAGGTGAAAAATCTGTCGATGTGCCCTTGAGCAAGGCACTTAACCCTAATTGCTCCTGTAAGTCGCTCTGGATAAGAGCGTCTGCTAAATGACTAAAAATTTAAATGTAAATCAGTAGTAAATATCACTTGGCTTTTCATAGCCGGTCATTTAGAGGTTGAAATAGCAGGTGCGGTAGAGAGAGAGAGTTGAAAACAGCAGGTCTGGGACAAGGTAGCACGTCCAGTGAACAGGTCAGGGTTCCATAGCCGCAGGCAGAACAGTTGAAACTGGAGCAGCAGCACGACCAGGTGGACTGGGGACAGCAAGGAGTCATCAGGCCAGGTAGTCCTGAGGCATGGTCCTTGGGCTCAGGTCCTCGGGGAGGGAGAGAGGGAAACACAATCCACAGTAAACATAATACAGACAGAATATATCAACAAAGAATTTCCGAATCCACATACACTATTTAGCAAAAAACTGAAGAATAATTATGCATGGTAGGATTTATAAACAATTTATAATGGAGTGAACATTCACACAGTTGCAATGTATTTTCTACAAACCGATATGATTTCGATATCGAATCGAAAATGCAACTGATATCGATATAGATTTTCAATATTGGTGCCCATCACTAATGGATTTAGTCTGCGGGCAAGACTAAATACCTGAAAATGATCAGAGAGGTTGAGGGTAGAGGAAGTTCAGGAGTAAAAACAAACAAAATAGAATTATAGTAAAATTGACTGTGTCCATAAAATGTATATAGTATGTAAAGCTGGAAGTAGAGGCCTAAGCATTGTTGTTCACTAGTTTACTCCAACTAGGGAAGGGGTGGTGGGGTTGGAAAGTAATAAAAGGAAATTTATTTAAAAAAAAGAATATATATATACAGTGGGGAGAACAAGTATTTGATACACTGCCGATTTTGCAGGTTTTCCTACTTTCAAAGCATGTAGAGGTCTGTAATTTTTATCATAGGTACAATTAAACTGTGAGAGACGGAATCTAAAACAAAAATCCAGAAAATCACATTGTATGATTTTTAAGTAATTAATTAGCATTTTATTGCATGACATAAGTATTTGATCACCTACCAACCAGTAAGAATTCCGGCTCTCACAGACCTGTTAGTTTTTCTTTAAGAAGCCCTTCTGTTCTCCACTCATTACCTGTATTAACTGTACCTGTTTGAACTCGTTACCTGTATAAAAGACACTCAACACACACTCAATCAAACAGACTCCAACCTCTCCACAATGGCCAAGACCAGAGAGCTGTGTAAGGACATCAGCGATAAAATTGTAGACCTGCACAAGGCTGGGATGGGCTACAGGACAATAGGCAAGCAACTTGGTGAGAAGGCAACAACTGTTGGCGCAATTATTAGAAAATGGAAGAAGTTCAAGATGACGGTCAATCACCCTCGGTCTGGGGCTCCATGCAATATCTCACCTCGTGAGGCATCAATGATCATGAGGAAGGTGAGGGATCAGCCCAGAACTACACGGCAGGACCTGGTCAATGACCTGAAGAGAGCTGGGACCACAGTCTCAAAGAAAACCATTAGTAACACACTACGCCGTCATGGATTAAAACCCTGCAGCGCACGCAATGTCCCCCTGCTCAAGCCAGCGCATGTCCAGGCCCGTCTGAAGTTTGCCAATGACCATCTGGATGATCCAGAGGAGGAATGGGAGAAGGTCATGTGGTCTGATGAGACAAAAATAGAGCTTTTTGGTCTAAACTCCACTCGCCATGTTTGGAGGAAGAAGAAGGATGAGTACAACCCCAAGAACACCATCCCAACCGTGAAGCATGGAGGTGGAAACATCATTCTTTGGGGATGCTTTTCTGCAAAGGGGACAGGATGACTGCACCGTATTGAGGGGAGGATGGATGGGGCCATGTATCGCGAGATCTTGGCCAACAACCTCCTTCCCTCAGTAAGAGCATTGAAGATGGGTCGTGGCTGGGTCTTCCAGCATGACAACGACCCGAAACACACAGCCAGGGCAACTAAGGAGTGGCTCCGTAAGAAGCATCTCAAGGTCCTGATGTGGCCTAGCCAGTCTCAAGACCTGAACCCAATAGAAAATCTTTGGAGGGAGCAGAAAGTCCGTATTGCCCAGCGACAGCCCCGAAACCTGAAGGATCTGGAGAAGGTCTGTATGGAGGAGTGGGCCAAAATCCCTGCTGCAGTGTGTGCAAACCTGGTCAAGACCTACAGGAAACGTATGATCTCTGTAATTGCAAACAAAGGTTTCTGTACCAAATATTAAGTTCTGCTTTTCTGATGTTTCAAATACTTATGTCATGCAATAAAATGCAAATTAATTACTTAAAAATCATACAATGTGATTTTCTGGATTTTTGTTTTAGATTCCGTCTCTCACAGTTGACGTGTACCTATGATAAAAATTACAGACCTCTACATGCTTTGTAAGTAGGAAAACCTGCAAAATCGGCAGTGTATCAAATACTTGTTCTCCCCACTGTATATGTATGTATATGTATTTATATGTATGTGCCTTGTGAAAGTATTCACCCCCTTGGCATTTTTCCTATTTTGTTGCTTTACAACATGGAATTAAAATTGATTTTTTGGGGTTTTGTATTATTTGATTTACACAACATGCCTACCACTTTGAAGATGCAAAATATTTTTTCCTGTGAGACAAACAAGAAAAGAAAACAAAAAAACAGAAAACTTGAGCGTGCATAATTATTCACCCCCCCCAAAGTCAATACTTTATAGAGCCACCTTTTGCAGCAATTACAGCTGCAAGTCTCTTGGGTTATGTCTCTATGAGCTTGGCACATCTAGCCACTGGGATTTTTGCCCATTCTTCAAGGCAAAACTGCTCCAGCTCCTTCAAGTTGGATGGGTTCCCCTTGCTTAGTAGTGTTGCAGGGCCTTTCAGAACTGGTGTATATATACTGAGATCATGTGACAGTTCATGTGACACTTAGATTGCACACAGGTGGACTTTATTAAATATGCACGCACCACTTTTCCGTTATTAATTTTATGAAACAATTAATTTTTTTCATTTCACTTCACCAATTTGGACTATTTTGTGTATGTCCATTACATGAAATCCAAATAAAAATCCATTTAAATTACAGGATGTAATGCAACAAAATAGGAAAAATGCCAAGGGGGATGAATACTTTTGCAAGGCACTGTATGTGTGTGTATGTATGTATATGTATATATATATACAGTGGGGAAAAAAAGTATTTAGTCAGCCACCAATTGTGCAAGTTCTCCCACTTAAAAAGATGAGAGAGGCCTGTAATTTTCATCATAGGTACACGTCAACTATGACAGACAAATTGAGATTTTTTTTCTCCAGAAAATCACATTGTAGGATTTTTAATGAATTTATTTGCAAATTATGGTGGAAAATAAGTATTTGGTCACCTACAAACAAGCAAGATTTCTGGCTCTCACAGACCTGTAACTTCTTCTTTAAGAGGCTCCTCTGTCCTCCACTCGTTACCTGTATTAATGGCACCTGTTTGAACTTGTTATCAGTATAAAAGACACCTGTCCACAACCTCAAACAGTCACACTCCAAACTCCACTATGGCCAAGACCAAAGAGCTGTCAAAGGACACCAGAAACAAAATTGTAGACCTGCACCAGGCTGGGAAGACTGAATCTGCAATAGGTAAGCAGCTTGGTTTGAAGAAATCAACTGTGGGAGCAATTATTAGGAAATGGAAGACATACAAGACCACTGATAATCTCCCTCGATCTGGGGCTCCATGAAACATCTCACCCCGTGGGGTCAAAATGATCACAAGAACGATGAGCAAAAATCCCAGAACCACACGGGGGGACCTAGTGAATGACCTGCAGAGAGCTGGGACCAAAGTAACAAAGCCTACCATCAGTAACACACTACGCCGCCAGGGACTCAAATCCTGCAGTGCCAGACGTGTCCCCCTGCTTAAGCCAGTACATGTCCAGGCCCGTCTGAAGTTTGCTAGAGTGCATTTGGATGATCCAGAAGAGGATTGGGAGAATGTCATATGGTCAGATGAAACCAAAATATAACTTTTTGGTAAAAACTCAACTCGTCGTGTTTGGAGGACAAAGAATGCTGTGTTGCATCCAAAGAACACCATACCTACTGTGAAGCATGGGGGTGGAAACATCATGCTTTGGGGCTGTTTTTCTGCAAAGGGACCAGGACGACTGATCCGTGTAAAGGAAAGAATGAATGGGGCCATGTATCGTGAGATTTTGAGTGAAAACCTCCTTCCATCAGCAAGGGCATTGAAGATGAAACGTGGCTGGGTCTTTCAGCATGACAATGATCCCAAACACACCGCCCGGGCAACGAAGGAGTGGCTTCGTAAGAAGCATTTCAAGGTCCTGGAGTGGCCTAGCCAGTCTCCAGATCTCAACCCCATAGAAAATCTTTGGAGGGATTTGAAGTCCGTGTTGCCCAGCGACAGCCCCAAAACATCACTGGTCTAGAGGAGATCTGCATGGAGGAATGGGCCAAAATACCAGCAACAGTGTGTGAAAACCTTGTGAAGACTTACAGAAAACGTTTGACCTGTGTCATTGCCAACAAAGGGTATATAACAAAGTATTGAGAAACTTTTGTTATTGACCAAATACTTATTTTCCACCATAATTTGCAAATAAATTCATTAAAAATTCTACAATGTGATTTTCTTGATTTTTTTTTCTCAATTTGTCTGTCATAGTTGACGTGTACCTATGATGAAAATTACAGGCCTCTCTCATCTTTTTAAGTGGGAGAACTTGCACAATTGGTGGCTGACTAAATAAAATTTTTCCCCACTGTATATATTTGCGAGAAAAAAATGCAAATGGGGGATTGGATGTGATGCAGACACTTACATTGATGGAAGTTACAATCTATCTGCAATATTAAAGCTGATATACAGTGGGGAGAACAAGTATTTGATACACTGTGTCACGCCCTGGCTCTGGGGACTCTTTTATGTTGAGCCAGGGTGTGTAGGTTCTATGTTATAGATTTCTAGGTTTCTGTTCTAGATCGTTGTATTTCTATGTTGGCCAGGGTGGTTCCCAATCAGAGGCAGCTGATTCTCGTTGTCTCTGATTGGGAACCATACTTAGGCAGCCTGTTGGCACTTTTGTATTGTGGGATCTTGATCCGTAAGGTTTGTGTTTTACCCTAGGACTTCACGTATCGTTTATTGTTTTGTTCGTGTGTGTACTCATTAAAAGAATGTACGCTTATCACACTGCGCCTTGGTCCGCTCATTACGACGATCGTGACACACTGCCGATTTTGCAGGTTTTCCTACTTACAAAGCATGTAGAGGTCTGTAATTTTTATCATAGGTACACTTCAACTGTGAGAGATGGAATCTAAAACAAAATCCAGAAAATCACATTGTATGATTTTTAAGTAATTAATTTGCATTTTATTGCATGACATAAGTATTTGATACATCAGAAAAGCAGAACTTAATATTTGGTACAGAAACCTTTGTTTGCAATTACAGAGATCATACGTTTCCTGTAGGTCTTGACCAGGTTTGCACACACTGCAGCAGGGATTTTGGCCCACTCCTCCATACAGACCTTCTCCAGATCCTTCAGGTTTCGGGGCTGTCGCTGGGCAATACAGACTTTCAGCTCCCTCCAAAGATGTTCTATTGGGTTCAGGTCTGGAGACTGGCTAGGCCACTCCAGGACCTTGAGATGCTTCTTACGGAGCCACTCCTTAGTTGCCCTTGTTGTGTGTTTCGGGTCGTTGTCATGCTGGAAGACCCAGCCACGACCCATCTTCAATGCTCTTACTGAGGGAAGGAGGTTGTTGGCCAAGATCTTGCGATAAATGGCCCCATCCATCCTCCCCTCAATATGGTGCAGTCGTCCTGTCCCCTTTGCAGAAAAGCATCCCCAAAGAATGATGTTTCCACCTCCATGCTTCACGGTTGGGATGGTGTTCTTGGGGTTGTACTCATCCTTCTTCTTCCTCCAAACATGGCGAGTGGAGTTTAGACCAAAAAGCTCTATTTTTGTCTCATCAGACCACATGACCTTCTCCCAATTCCTCCTTTGGATCATCCAGATGGTCATTGGCATACTTTAGACGGGCCTGGACATGCACTGGCTTGAGCAGGGGGACCTTGCGTGCGCTGCAGGATTTTAATCCATGACGGCGTAATGTGTTACTAATGGTTTTCTTTGAGACTGTGGTCCCAGCACTCTTCAGGTCATTGACCAGGTCCTGCCGTGTAGTTCTGGGCTGATCCCTCACCTTCCTCATGATCATTGATGCCCCATGAGGTGAGATCTTGCATGGAGCCCCAGACCGAGGGTGATTGACCGTCATCTTGAACTTCTTCCATTTTCTAATAATTGCGCCAACAGTTGTTGCCTTCTCACCAAGCTGCTTGCCTATTGTCCTGTAGCCCATACCAGCCTTGTGCAGGTCTACAATTTTATCCCTGATGTCCTTACACAGCTCTCTGGTCTTGGCCATTGTGGAGAGGTTGGAGTCTGTTTGATTGAGTGTGTGGACAGGTGTCTTTTATACAGGTAATGAGTTCAAACAGGTGCAGTTAATACAGGTAATGAGTGGAGAACAGGAGGGCTTCTTAAAGAAAACTAACAGGTCTGTGAGAGCCGGAATTCTTACTGGTTGGTAGGTGATCAAATACTTATGTCATGCAATAAAATGCAAATTAATTACTTAAAAATCATAGAATGTGATTTTCTGGATTTTTGTTTTAGATTCCGTCTCTCACAGTTGAAGTGTACCTATGATAAAAATTACAGACCTCTACATGCTTTGTAAGTAGGAAAACCTGCAAAATCGGCAGTGTATCAAATACTTGTTCTCCCCACTGTACTCCCTAAAATAAAAAAATTAAATAAAAAAGACTAAATACCTGTTGTTCTCGAATTCTCACAAAAATGATTCAGATGGACTACATATTTATTTATTGGATGGTTCTCCCATTGATCAGGTTCTCGCCTATAAATAATATATAGATATCTAAAGTGGGTTTATTTTTAAAAAATAGATTTGGCCTCTCCCTAAGTAGCAGGAAGCAGATTGTACAGTCAACTTTCTTGCCAGTTCTTGACTATGATGACACCGTTTACCAGATTGCAGAAGCCACTGCTCTTAAACCTTTGGATGCCGTCTACAATAGCACCCTTCACTTTATCACAGGTGACAGTTTTAATACTCACCACTGCATCCTGTATCAAAAGGTTGGCTGGTCCTCATTAAAGTCCCGTAGATCACTTCATTACTCCCCTTTTTGTTTACAAAGCTCTACTACACAAACTTCCAACTTACCTAACTTTGTTGTTGAAGTAGAAAAACAGGAGGTACCAAACCCGTTCACACGGTGGGTTAACTCTTCAGGTCCCTCTGGTCACCAATGTAGGTAAATCCTCCTTTAGTTTTAGTGCCCCCCGTTGTTGGAATAACTAGCAAAATTCCTTGCATCTTGATTCCCTGGTGCTGCTAGGGCAGTTTAGGACTTTGGTGTTAAATTAATTCATTGAATATTGCAGTTGTTTCCATTGATCGTAGTGGTTTATTTGTTGAAATTGTAGTATTTTTGTATTATTATTGTTTTTTTTGGAATGTTCATTTTCTTAATTGTGAAAATATTTGTACTCAGGGCACCATTGGCAATGAGACCCTGGTCTTAATGGGGCCCCGAATAAATACAAGTAAAAATATATATATATTATAGACATACACCATAGTCATACACTATTGGAGAAAGCATAATAAGATGGAGCCTATAGCCAAGCCATATCCAGGCAAGGAGGAGAGAAGTTGATTCAGAGTGTCTCTCTACTGACTGGGAAGTGTAATGATCTGAGAGGCAGCGTACGATTCTCTGCTACCCCAGCTCAGTATCACTGCTCTGTCACAGGCTGCGTCCCAAATGGCACCCTATTCCCTATATAGCGCACTACTTTTGACCAGGGATCATAGTCCAAAAGTAGTGTTCTATGAAGGGAATGGGCTCTGGTCAAAAGTAGTGCACTATGTAGGGAATAGGGTGCCATTTGGGATGCAGACCTGTTCTCTGCTATCCCAGCTCAGTCTCACTGCACTGCCCTGAGGTCTCCAGAATTAACATGGAGAGAGAGAAGCCCTGCCAAGTCAAATGGGCCTTGATACTATTAGCTCCCACCCTCACAGTGCCAGCAAGCAGCGACTGAGAGAGTTCTTGCCTCTATCATGACAATTCATGTTGAAAGTTTCCCCTCTCTCTCAATTCAATTCAATTCAATTTAAGGGCTATATTGGCATGGGAAACGTGTGTTAACATTGCCAAAGCAAGTGAAGTAGATAGTAAACAAAAATAAACAATAAATATTAACAGTAAACATTACACTCAGAAGTTTCAAAAGAATAAAGACATTTCAAATGTCATATTATGTATATATACAGTGTTGTAACAATGTGCAAATAGTTAAAGTACAAATGGGAAAATAAATAAACATAAATATGGGTTGTATTTACAATGGTGTTTGTTCTTCACTGGTTGCCCTTTTCTTGTGGCAACAGGTCACAAATCTTGCACACTGTGGTTTTTCACCCAGTAGATAAGGGAGTTTATCAAAATTGGGTTTGTTTCGAATTCTTTGTGGATCGCTGTAATCTGAGGGAAATATGTGTCTCTAATATGGTCATACATTTGGCAGGAGGTTAGGAAGTGCAGCTCAGTTTAAACCTCATTTTGTGGGCAGTGTGCACATAGCCTGTCTTCTCTTGAGAGCCAGGTCTGCCTACGGCGGCATCTCTCAATAGCAAAGCTGTGCTCACTGAGTCTGTATATAGTCAAAGCTTTCCTTCATTTTGGGTCAGTCACAGTGGTCAGGTATTCTGCCACTGTGTACTCTCTGTTTAGGGCCAAATGGCATTCTAGTTTGCTCTGTTTTTTGGTTAATTCTTTCCTATGTGTCAAGTAATTCTCTTTTTGTTTTCTCATGATTTGTTTGGGTCTAAGTGTGTTGATTCCAGTAAATATCTATATATTTGTCTTTCTCTCTCTTTCTGTCTCTCTGTGGTACAGGGAGTGCTTGTGCTTGACCATTTTTGTGAATATTTCCCCCTCATTGTAACCATGCTCTCCCTCTCACCCAGACGCCCACACACAGGGGTTGTTGTGGTGACAGCCGTTGGGGTCTGTTTCAAATGTACAGTATATCGTTTTTATCTTCTAAAACTGGCACAAACAGCATCGCTGGTAGAGTTCAGTTCACACTACTGGCTTTGTTCACTCTTTCTAACACCCTGCTTTCTTTTTCTCTCTTTCTCTAACTCCCTTTCTCTCTCTTTCTCTATCTCCCTCTTTTTTTTCTCTCTCTCTGCCACCATTCTCCTCCTGTTTTTTTTTGTAAGTGGATAAAAATAGCAGCATTGTGATCACCACAGACAGGCCTCTCCTTTGGGCTGTCTGCTTGTTTTAAACACAGGAAGCTGCTCTCCAGCTCCTCATTTCTTATTGATTTATTTATTTGGTTGTCCATACTCTATATTTCCTGTTTGTACATCACTGTATTTCATAACTGTTCTCTCCTGTTCTCTTGGTACAATATGCATTGAATTATTGAGCCTAGCATTGATTGGGATATTAGAGATTTTTTGTTGTTGAGATAATCTCCTTTGAATTTGTTACACTATGTCAACCAGTGACATTATTCACCTGGCTTGCTCCCTCTCCAACTATCGTACCACCTCGAACCATCCTTCCTCAGTCCTCTCTCTCTGATGAATATCTGCAGCCTACACAGTGACAGCACATAATAATCATAGTCAGTGCTAGCTTCAATACACATTTGTTTTTTTACACTCTCTGCAATTCAAACAAATAACGAAAACAAAAGTAGTATTTGTTGCGATTTTAGCCCAGTAGACTTTGTTGACTAGATATTGAAATGTGTTGAAAACCCATTTAGCAGGTAGAAATTGTAGTATTTTTGCAGCATTAGTAAAATTGAGGGTCTTTAGTTTAGATGTAATGCAGCACAATGTAGCCAGCTATCCTAAAACTGTCCATACCATGAATCTGTTGGCCAGCCATATCTAACACACTGTATCCAGTGAATCCATTGGCCAGTCATATCTCACACACTGTACTATCCAGTGAATCTATTGGCCAGTAATATCTAACATACTGTATCCAGTGAATCTTTTGGCCAGTCATATCTAACATATCAATAAGCATTTTGCTACGGCTGGCCATGCCTTCCACCTGGCTACTCTACCCCGGCCACCAGCTCTGCACCCTCCGCTGCAACTTGCCCATGCCCCCCCCCCCGCTCCTCCTTCACCCAAATTCAGATAGCTGATGTCCTGAAAGAGCTGCTAAATCTGGACCCCTACAAATCAGCTGGGCTAGACAATCTGGACCCTTTCTTTCTAAAATTAGCCGCCGGAATTGTCGCAACCCCTATTACTAGCCTGTTCAACCTCTCTTTCGTATCGTCTGAGATCCCCAGAGATTGGAAAGCTGCCGCGGTCATCCCCCTCTTCAAAGGGGGTGACACTCTAGACAAATTGTTACAGACCTATATCCATCCTGCCCTGCCTTTCGAAAGTATTTGAAAGCCAAGTTAACAAACAGATCATCTACCATTTCGAATCCCACCGTACCTTCTCCGCTATGCAATCTGGTTTCTCAGCTGGTCATGAGTGCACCTCAGCCACGCTCAAGGTCCTAAACGATATTATAACCGCGATCGATAATAGACAGTACTGTGCAGCCGTCTTCATTGACCTGGCCAAGGCTTTTCACTCTGTCAATCACCGCATTCTAATTGGCAGACTAAATAGCCTTGGTTTCTCAAATGACTGCCTTGCCTGGTTCACCAACTACTTCTCAGATAGAGTTCAATGTGTAAAATCGGAGGGCCTGTTGTCTGGACCTCTGGCAGTCTCTATGGGGGTGCCACAGGGTTCAAATCTCGGGCCGACTCTATTCTCTGTGTGTATCAATGATGTCGCTCTTGCTGCTGGTGACTCTCAGATCCACCTCTACGCAGACGACACCATTTTGTATACATCTGGCCCTTCATTGGACACTGTGTTAACAAACCTCCAAACGAGCTTCAATGCCATACAACACTCCTTCAGTGGACTCCAACTGCTCTTAAACGCTAGTAAAACTAAATGCATGCTCTTCAATCGAACGCTGCTTGCACCTGCCCGCCCGACTAGAATCACTACTCTCGGCGGGTCTGACTTAGAATATGTGGACAACTACAAATACCTAGGTGTCTGGTTAGATCGTAAACTCTCCTTCCAGACTCACATTAAGCATTTCCAATCCAAAGTTAAATCTAGAATCGGCTTCCTATTTTGCAACAAAGCCTCCTTCACTCTAAACATGCCCTCGTAAAACTGACTATCCTACCGATCCTTGACTTCGGCGATGTCATTTACAAAATAGCTTCCAACACTCTACTCAGCAAATTGGAAGTAGTCTATCACAGTGCCATCCGTTTTGTCACCAAAGCCCCATATACTACCCACCATTGTGACCTGTACGCTCTCGTTGGCTGGCCCTCACTACATATTCGTCGCCAAACCCACTGGCTCCAGGTCATCTATAAATCACTTCTAGGCAAATCCCCGCCTTATTTTAGAACATTGGTCACCATAGCAACACCCACCCGTAGTATGCGCTCCAGCAGGTATATCTCACTGGTCATCCCCAAAGCCAACACCTCCTTTGGCCGCCATTCCTTCCAGTTCTCTGCTGCAAATGACTGGAACGAACTGCAAAAATCTCTGAAGCTGGAGACACTTATCTCCCTCACTAACTTTAAGCATCAGTTGTCAGAGCAGCTTCCGATCACTGCACCTGTACACAGCCCATCTGTAATTAGCCCACCCAACTACCTCATCCCCATATTGTTATTTACATTGTTATTTATTTTGCTCATTTGTACCCCAGTATCTCTATTTGCACATCATCTTCTGCACATCTAGCACTCCAGTGTTAATACTAAATTGTAATTATTTTGCACTATGGCCTATTTATTGCCTTACCTCCATAACTTACTACATTTGCACACACTGTATGTAGATTTTCTATTGTGTTATTGACTGTACGTTTTGTTTATTCCATATGTAACTCTGTGTTGTTGTTGTTTTTATCGCACTGCTTTGCTTTATCTTGGCCAGGTCGCAGTTGTAAATGAGAACTTGTTCTCAACTGGCTTACCTGGTTAAATAAAGGTGAAATAAAACATTTATAAATAAACACACTGTATCCAGTGAATCTATTGGCTAGTCATATCTCACACACTGTACTATCCAGTGAATCTATTGGCTAGTCATGTCTCACACACTGTACTATCCAGTGAATCTATTGGCCAGTCATTTTTTATTTATTTATTTTATTTAACCTTTATTTAACTAGGCAAGTCAGTTAAGAACAAATTATTATTTACAATGGCGGCCTACCAAAAGGCAAAAGGCCTCCTGCGGGGATGGGGGCTGCCCACGAGAAGGGGAGGAGGGTCCAGGCAGATAATCAACAAGGTCATTCTGTCCCACTTTTCTGGCTGGGCTGCACCGTATTAGACTGTCTATGGGCTGCACCGTATTAGACTGTCTATGGACTGCACTGTATTAGACTGTCTATGGGCTGCACCGTATTAGACTGTCTATGGACTGCACCATATTAGACTGTCTATGGACTGCACCGTATTAGACTGTCTATGGACTGCACCGTATTAGACTGTCTATGGACTGCACCGTATTAGACTGTCTATGGACTGCACCATATTAGACTGTCTATGGACTGCACCATATTAGACTGTCTATGGACTGCACCGTATTAGACTGTCTATGGACTGCACCATATTAGACTGTCTAAGGACTGCACCGTATTAGACTGTCTATGGACTGCACCATATTAGACTGTCTAAGGACTGCACCGTATTAGACTGTCTATGGACTGCACCATATTAGACTGTCTATGGACTGCACCGTATTAGACTGTCTATGGACTGCACCGTATTAGTCTGTCTATGGACTGCACCATATTAGACTGTCTAAGGACTGCACCGTATTAGACTGTCTATGGACTGCACCATATTAGACTGTCTATGGACTGCACCGTATTAGACTGTCTATGGACTGCACCGTATTAGTCTGTCTATGGACTGCACCATATTAGACTGTCTAAGGACTGCACCGTATTAGACTGTCTATGGACTGCACCATATTAGACTGTCTATGGACTGCACCGTATTAGACTGTCTATGGACTGCACCGTATTAGTCTGTCTATGGACTGCACCATATTAGACTGTCAATGCCTCTATGGGCTGCACCCCCCAACTCAATGCACACTACAGTACAGTCCTCCTGCATGCAGGCTCTGTGTGTGGTTTCTGTATGCGAAGAGCACTACCTCAGATTAGTTTATCTACAGACCTTGTTACTTAACGTTGCACACTAGTGCTTTCTGTTGGTGTCTGGGGATGAGTCACAAATAGGTGACTTCTCTTTTCTGACAACTTCCTTTAGCCCATGACAAAGTGCAATACCAATATAATACAGTAGGTATGGCTTATGTAAGGACAATAGGTAGGCTACATCCTCATTTGGTCTTCTTCATACACTTCTCCAGTGCCTGTGTTGTCCTTCCTTACACCCAACCCAAGATGGCGTAGTAGTGCAGTCCTGTTTTTGTCGTGTGTCTGTAAATAGCCTGTAAATACCCTGTTTTTTTTGTATTTTTCGTACATATTTTCCTATCAGACTTTTCATCCTTCTACAAAATATATTTTCCTGCAACCCGCCTCACTCAATGTGGAACGGATTATATTATTGACTTACCTTTTATCTAGAATCTTCAGTTGAAACTAGCTAGCCAGCTAACTAGCTACTTGCTATTAGCCACAGTTGCTATTTCACCCAGAACATTGGATTTTCTGCCGGAATAATTTAATCACTGGACATTAATCACCGGATCGCAACTAGCTAGCCGCAACCGAATGGATGTTGCTGTTTGGCTAATCACCACTGCCCCCGATGCAAGCACCAGTTAGCCTCGAACTAGCCTAGTGCCAGGCTCATATCCCGGCTATCTACCTCTAGGTCTACCGGACGGGAGTAGCCAGCTAACTAGCTACTTGCTATCAGCTACTGTTAGCGGTTTTTCACCATTGTCCGTGGCCTGCACCACCTACCAGCCAGCTCTAGTCTGGACTATTATTCGGCCAGTCTGCACTGTCTGCACAGCGCGTTATCGACCCAGAACATATCAGTTTTTCTGCCGGAATCACTGAATCACTGGACCTTTAACTCCGGATTCATCGCTACCAGCTAGCTGCAACAAAATGGACGTTGAGGTCTGGCTAATCATCCTGAGCTAGGCCCATCTCCCATCTCCCATCTCCCAGCTATCTACCTCTCTGTCAACCGGACGGGACCACCTAGTGTTGACACGGAGCCCAGCCGATCCTACACGACTGGTCTGCCGACAAAATCGTCTGATGAGGTAGATTTTACAACAGGCTTCCCGTTACGACGTCGACCACGAAGATTCCATCTGCTAGCCCCGGCCTGCTAGCACACGCTAGCCGTGCCCTCTTGCTCGCTAGTGCTTTAGCAGCCCCCGAACTACCTCCGAACTATCCTATTGCTGTTCACCGGACCTTATGATAACTCAGCTATACAGCTGATGTCTGCTGGACTGTTCCTTTTTACGGTACTGCATCCTGTTTATGTTTAGCCTCAGCCCAAACTGTGTCGTCATTACCAGCTGTTGTCTTAGCTCTCTCAAAATACACCTGTGATTGCTTTATGCCTCTCTCCCTTGTCAATATGGTTAGCTTATTGTTGTTTCGGTTATTTCTAATTGTACTATTTCACTGTAGATCCCCCAGCCCAGCTAAACCTGCCTTAGATAGCTCCTTTGTCCCACCCCCCATACACGCGGAGACCGACTCAATTGGTGCCTCCAGTGATGCTATCTCTTTCATTGTTACCCAACGCTTAGGTTTACCTCCACTTTACTCATATCCTTCCATATCCTTGTCTGTACATAATGCCCTGAATCTTTTCTACCATGCCCGGAAATCTGCCCCCTTTATTCTATGTACCCAACACACTAGAAGACCAGTTCTTAAAGCCTTTAGCCGTATCCTTATTCTAGTCCTCCTCTGTTCCTCTGGTGATGTAGAGGCTAACCCAGGCCCTGCAGCCCTCAGTATCACTCCTACTCCCCAGGCGCTATCATTTGCTGACTTCTGTAATCGCAAAAGTCTTGGTTTCTTGCACGTAAATATCAGAAGTCTACTTCCTAAGTTTGAGTTATTCACTGCGTTAGCACACTCCGCCAACCCTGATGTTCTAGCAGTGTCTGAATCCTGGCTTAGGAAGGCCACCAAAAATTCTGAAATTTCCATCCCCAACTATAACATTTTCCGTCTAGATAGAACTGCCAAAGGGGGTGGAGTTGCAATCTACTGTAGAGATAGCCTGCAGAGCTCTATCATACTATCCAGGTCTGTGCCCAAACAGTTTGAGCTTCTACTTCTAAAAATCCACCTTTCCAGAAATAAGTCTCTCACTGTTGCCGCTTGCTACAGACCCCCCTCAGCCCCCAGCTGTGCCCTGGATACCATATGTGAATTGATTGCCCCCCATTTATCCTCAGAGTTCGTACTGCTTGGTGACCTAAATTGGGATATGCTTAACACCCCGGCCATCCTACAATCCAAACTAGATGCCCTCAATCTCACACAAATTATCAACGAACCTACCAGGTACAACCCTAAATCCGTAAACATGGGTACCCTCATAGATATCATCCTGACTAACTTACCCTCTAAATACACCTCCGCTGTCTTCAACCAGGATCTCAGCGATCACTGCCTTATTGCCTGCGTCCGTAACGGGTCCGCGGTCAAACGACCACCCCTCATCACTGTCAAACGCAGGCCTTCCTAATTGACCTGGCCCAGTTATCCTGGATGGATATAGATCTCATTCCGTCAGTAGAGGATGCCTGGTTGTTCTTTAAAAGTAATTTCCTCTCAATCTTAAATAAACATGCCCCATTCAAAAAATACAGAACTAAGAACAGATATAGCCCCTGGTTCTCCTCAGACTTGACTGCCCTTGACCAGCACAAAAACATCCTGTGGCGTACTGCATTAGCATCAAATAGCCCCCGCGATATGCAACTTTTCAGGGAAGTTAGGAACCAATATACACAAGCAGTCAGGAAAGCAAAGGCTAACTTTTTCAAACAGAAATTTGCATCCTGTAGCACTAACTCCAAAAAGTTTTGGGACACTGTAAAGTCCATGGAGAATAAGAGCACTTCCTCCCAGCTGCCCACTGCACTGAGGCTAGGAAACACTATCACCACCGATAAATCTACAATGATCGAGAATTTCAACAAGCATTTTGCTACGGCTGGCCATGCTTTCCACCTGGCTACCACTACCCCGGCCACCAACTCTGCACCCTCCGCTGCAACTTGCCCATGCCCCCCCCCCGCTTCTCCTTCACACAAATTCAGACAGCTGATGTTCTGAAAGAGCTGCAAAATCTGGACCCTTACAAATCAGCTGGGCTAGACAATCTGGACCCTTTCTTTCTAAAACTAGCCGCCGAAATTGTCGCAACCCCAATTACTAGCCTGTTCAACCTCTCTTTCGTAACGTCTGAGATCCCCAGAGATTGGAAAGCTGCCGCGGTCATCCCCCTCTTCAAAGGGGGTGACACTCTAGATCCAAACTGTTACAGACCTATATCCATCCTGCCCTGCCTTTCGAAAGTATTTGAAAGCCAAGTTAACAAACAGATCACCAACCATTTCGAATCCCACCGTACCTTCTCCGCTATGCAATCCGGTTTCCGAGCTGGTCATGGGTGCACTTCAGCCACGCTCAAGGTCCTAAACGATATTATAACCGCGATCCATAATAGACAGTACTGTGCAGCCGTCTTCATCGACCTGGCCAAGGCTTTCGACTCTGTCAACCACCACATTCTTATTGGCAGACTAAATAGCCTTGGTTTCTCAAATGACTGCCTCGCCTGGTTCACCAACTACTTCTCAGATAGAGTTCAATGTGTGAAATCGGAGGGCCTGTTGTCTGGACCTATGGCAGTCTCTATGGGGGTGCCACAGGGTTCAATTCTTGGGCCGACTCTTTTCTCTGTGTATATCAATGATGTCGCTCTTGCTGCTGGTGACTCTCAGATCCACCTCTACGCAGACGACACCATTTTGTATACATCTGGCCCTTCATTGGACACTGTGTTAACAAACCTCCAAACGAGCTTCAATGCCATACAACACTCCTTCAGTAGCCTCCAACTGCTCTTAAACACTAGTAAAACTAAATGCATGCTCTTCAATCGAACGCTGCTGGCACCCGCCCACCCGACTAGAATCACCACTCTCGACGGGTCTGACCTAGAGTATGTGGACAACTACAAATACCTAGGTGTCTGGTTAGACTGTAAACTCTCCTTCCAGACTCACATTAAGAATCTCCAATCCAAAGTTAAATCTAGAATCGGCTTCCTATTTCGCAACAAAGCCTCCTTCACTCATGCTGCCAAACATGCCCTCGTAAAACTGACTATCCTACCGATCCTTGACTTCGGCGATGTCATTTACAAAATAGCCTCCAACACTCTACTCAGCAAATTGGATGTAGTCTATCACAGTGCCATCCGTTTTGTCTCCAAAGCCCCATACACTACCCACCACTGTGACCTGTACGCTCTTGTTGGCTGGTCCTCACTACATGTTCGTCGTCAAACCCACTGGCTCCAGGCCATCTATAAATCACTGCTAGGCAAATCCCCGCCTTATCTTAGCTCATTGGTCACCATAGCAGCACCCACCCGTAGTCTGCGCTCCAGCAGGTATATCTCACTGGTCATTCCCAAAGCCAACACCTCCTTTGGCCGCCATTCCTTCCAGTTCTCTGCTGCCAATGACTGGAACGAATTGCAAAAATCTCTGAAGCTGGAGACTCTTATCTCCCTCAATAACTTTAAGCATCAGTTGTCAGAGCACCTTACCGATCACTGCACCTGTACACAGCCCATCTGAAATTAGCCCACCCAACTACCTCATCCCTATATTGTTATTTATTTTGCTCTTTTGCACCCCAGTATCTCTATTTGCACATAATCTCTTGCACATTTAGCATTCCAGTGTTAATACTATTGTAATTATTCTGCACTATAGCCTATTTATTGCCTTACCTCCATAACTTGCTACATTTGCACACACTGTATATATATTTTCTGTTGTATTTTATGACCTTATGTTTTTTTACCCCATATGTAACTCTGTGTTGTTTTTATCGCACTGCTTTGCTTTATCTTGGCCAGGTCGCAGTTGTAAATGAGAACTTGTTCTCAACTGGCTTACCTGGTTAAATAAAGGTGAAATAAAAAAATAAAAATAAAACATACAGAGGTTGTCTCAAATGGCACCCTATTCCCCTTGTAGTGCACAACTTTTGATCAGAGCCCTATGGGCCCTGGTCAAAAGAAGTGCACTGCGTAGGGAATAGGGTGCCATTTGAGACGCACACGTAGTGTCATTCAGCTCTGTGGCTGACCTTGTTCTTATGCTGTGTTAATGCCCACCCAGGGTCACCTCGGCTTGGCTTAGCTCACTGTGATACAGTGCTGACCAAGCCTGCCCTGCCAACAACAACACATGCTCTGCTCCTAACCGTTACCATGACAAAGGCATCCACTTTCTTGGCTGGAGGAGGGATGGTAGAATGGAGGGATGGTAGAATGGAGGGATGGAAGAATGGAGGGCTGGCAGGATAGAGGGATGGATGGAGGGATGGATGGATGGATGGTAAAATGGAGGGATGGTAGAATGGAGGGATGGATGGATGGTAGAATGGAGGGATGGTAGGATGGAGGGATGGTCCTCTGTAGCTCAGCTGGTAGAGCACGGCGCTTGTAACGCCAAGGTAGTGGGTTTGATCCCCGGGACCACCCATACACAAAAAAAATGTATGCACGCATGACTGTAAGTCGCTTTGGATAAAAGCGTCTGCTAAATGGCATATTATTATTATTATGGTAGGATGGAGGGATGGAGGGATGGTAGAATGGAGGGATGGATGGATGGAGGGATAGATGGATGGTATGATGGAGGGATGGTAGAATGGAGGGATGGGTGGAGTGATGGATGGATGATATAATGGAGGGATGGAGGGATGGAGGGATAATAATAATATAATATGCCATTTAGCAGACGCTTTTATCCAAAGCGACTTACAGTCATGCGTGCATACATTTTTGTGTATGGGTGGTCCCGGGGATCGAACCCACTACCTTGGCGTTACAAGCGCCATGCTCTACCAGCTGAGCTACAGAGGGATGGTAGGATGGACGGATGGTAGGATGGACGGATGGTAGAATGGAGGGATGGTAGGATGGAGGGATGGTAGGATGGAGGGATGGTAGGATGGAGGGATGGATGGATGGATGGATGGATGGATGGAGGGATGGTAGAATGGAGGGATGGTAGGATGGAGGGATGGATGGATGGATGGATGGATGGAGGGATGGTAGAATGGAGGGATGGTATAATGGGGGGATGGTAGGATGGACGGATGGTAGGATGGAGGGATGGTAGGATGGAGGGATGGATGGAGGGATGGTAGAATGGAGGGAAGGTAGAATGGAGGGATGCTTTGGCGGAGTGGGTGGGGTTATATCCTTCCTGTTTGGCCCTGTCCGGGGGTTTCTTCGGATGGGGCCACAGTGTCTCCGGACCGCTCCTGTCTCAGCCTCCAGTATTTATGCTGCAGTAGTTTATGTGTCGGGGGGCTGGGGTTAGTTGGTTATACCTGGAGTACTTCTCCTGTCTTATCCAGTGTCCTGTGTGAATTTAAGTATGCTCTCTCTAATTCTCTCGTTCTCTCTTTCTCTCTGAGAACCTGAGCCCTAGGACCATACGTCAGGACTACCGGGCATGATGACACCTTGCTGTCCCCAGTCCGCCTGGCCTTGCTGCTATTCCAGTTTCAACTGTTCTGCCTGCGGCTACGAAACCCCTACCTGTCCCAGACCTGCTGTTTTCAACTCTTAATGATCGGCTATGAAAAGCCAACTGAGAGACCTGAGCCCTAGGACCATACGTCGGGACTACCGGCCGTGGTGACTCCTTGCTGTCCCCAGTCCGCCTGGCCTTGCTGCTATTCCAGTTTCAACTGTTCTGCCTGCGGTTATGGAACCCCTACCTGTCCCAGACCTGCTGTTTTCAACTCTTAATGATCGGCTATGAAAAGCCAACTGAGATTTATTCCTGATTATTATTTGACCATGCTTGTCACTTATGAACATTTTTGAACATCTTGGCATGGTTCTGTTATAATCTCCACCCGGCACAGCCAGAAGAGGACTGGCCACCCCTCATAGCCTGGTTCCTCTCTAGGTTTCTTCCTAGGTTTTGCCTTTCTAGGGAGTTTTTCCTAGCCACCGTGCTTCTACACCTGCATTACTAGCTGTTTGGGGTTTTAGGCTGGGTTTCTGTACAGCACTTCGAGATATTAGCTGATGTAAGAAGGGCTATATAAAATAAAATTGATTGATTGATTGATTGATGGTAAGTTGGAGGGATGGTGGGGCCCAGTGGCGATTTTAGCATGAAAATCTTGGTGGGGCAAACTCAACATTTGTTTTTTGTTGATGCATGCCAGCAAAGCCACTACACAACACAACACTAAACAATACATTAATTGCACTATAACGGTGACAAACGGTGCCCACAAACTGTTAGGCCCTACATAAAGCTGTCCCAACAGCAGAGCTTTCTTTTCAGCACCATGGAGTGAATCAGCGGAGCCTTGTCTGGCCATGAAACAGTTCATTCAGCCTAATTTACTGCCTTTTAAAAAACATAGCTGATATGGCTGACTTGCTTAAACAAATGTGGTTTCTACTGACAATTGAGATGTACAAACTATGGCATAAGGGGACGACGAGCGGATAAGAGGCAATCCGTAATTTTGATTAAGACATTAATGAGCGAGCTAAGATGGACGTAGTCAATATAACTATTTGTTCAGCATTTTTTTAATGTACAGTGACAGAATTCAGAACATGGGCCGTTCTTACAGTATTCTCCCTGTACACCAAGTCAGAACTGTAGGATAAATAAAGGGGCCGTGTAAGCAGACAATGAAAGCTCTTACAATATTAGATGATGACATTTCTCTAAAAAAGGCTATAGGCTACATGTGCACCACCAAGTCAGAACAGTAGGTTAAGTTATGAGGGGGAAAGGGACCAAATTATTAGGGTGAGGCATATGGGCTACTAACAGCTTAATACACAACATACACCTAGTATTACTTTCTTAGCTACTGTATACATATCTCCCTGGCATATTGCATAATTTATGCAGCAGCATACAATACATTTTTGGACTCACCTTGTTGTGCTCACTTGAACAGGAAGGTGGCACTGCAGTCCTTCTTGTGGGCAAATTTTGTCATGAAACTTTGTCATCAAAGTCCGTCATTCTCTGGATTTATGGTGCTTTCAAGACAACTGGGAACAAGGTCGAATCATGACGTCAGTGATCTTCAGGTCGGAGCAATAAAAAGAGGCCAGAGTTCCCGACTTGGAATTCCGAGTTGGATGACCGTTCAAAACATATTTTCCCAGTCGGAGCACATTTTTTTTTAGAGTTCCCAGTTGTCTTGAACTCACTGAAGTCTGAGATTTCCCAGTTCCGAGTTTCAAGTTGTTTTGAATGTGGCAGAAGTCATGCTAGATTGACAGCATGGCCAATGTATTCAACCTTTTCTGGCCCAAAGAGACCCTTAAACCCAGACTTGGACCACACACCCTCTCCACTGAATAGCAGGCTAGTGATGGCTTTGCAACGCTTGCAGTTAGCCACTGATTCCTTCCAAACCACTCATTGTTGAATTTGCGATTTCCAACTTGTTGTGTAATGTTTATATCCAATGGCCGATGTGCACCGTTTTATATATAATTTATTTTCATATGACAAGGATTGAAAAGGATTTGCCAGTAGATTGTCAACTTGATTCATGATGTTGACATGATCAGTCCAATCAAAGCTATGGTAGAAATAACGTGATTTGACATCCTTTAATCTGTGGCCAATGACCTTGAACCTTTTTGAATATGGACGTCTAATGTAACTCTATGGCAGCTCCCAAGGGGCTTAAATTTTCGAGCTCTCCCAATAGATTTTGTGGTGACGTAGTGTCCCCATGAGTAACAGAACACTGAGCCAATCACGGCGCAACTAGAGAACATTACCAACCCCGACGCTCTGTATTTTCCACTGGCTGCCCCACCACCACCACCACAGAAAGCACTGAGCTTGGCTGAAACACCTGCATTTTGAAGCTGCCTTACTCAAGAAAGCAAAAAAGAGACCATGTTTGTATGCAGCTTTATTAACTCAATTATTATAATTATAATTTTTTTTTACATTTTTGCAAACTGATATGTGACACGTATTAATGCCAAAATAACGTGCAAAACTGTCACGCCCTGGCTCTGGGGACACTTGTATGTTGAGCCAGGGTGTGCTTTTCATTTGTTTATCTAGTAGTTGCATTTCTATGTTGGCCAGATTGGTTCCCAATCAGAGGCAACGAGTGTCAGCTGTTGCTGGTTGTCTCTGATTGGGAACCATATTTATACAGGCTGTTTTCCCACAGTTGTTGTGGGATCTTGTTTCTAGTTGGTTTGTGTTAGACCGTGAACTGTCACGTTATTGTTTTGTTTATTTTGTCGTAATATCGCTAAATAAAGAGTATGTTTGCCTGCAACGCTGCGCCTTGGTCCTCCTCTGTTCCCGACGATCGTGACAGAAGATCCCACCTAAACTGGACCAAGCAGCGTGTCCAGGAGCCATCGCCAGGGGAATCGCTAGCAGATCTCCGTGGCAGCCTCGACTGGGTCAAGCCTAGTGAAGAGCAGAGAGGGTGGACTTGGGAACAGTGGAGGAAGAGTCTCGACTGGGTCAAGCCAAATCAAGAGCAGAATGGCTGGAGTTGGAAGCAGAAGAGCGAGAGTTGGGCGAGAACTATAGAGGCCTGGCCCACGGGGAGGAGAGACCCCCAGAAATTTTTTAGGGGGGGGGCTCACGCCGTGGACGACGGGGCAGCAGGAGGCCGCGAGGGAGCGGTCCAGCGGTGTGCAGAGGAGGCCGCCAGGTTAAGGGGGCCACTGGTCACAGAGGAGAGGGAAAGTGTGGAGGCACGGCGAGAGGTACTGGGGTGTGTTACCAGTCCAGTCCGGCCCGTTCCTGATCCCTGCATAGGGCCAATGGTGCGCGTCGCCAGCCCGGTCCGGCCTGTTCCTGCTCCCCGCACCAAGCCGATGGTGCGCGTCGCCAGTCCGGCCCGGTCTGTTCCTGCTCCCCGCACCAAGCCTATGGTGCGCGTCGCCAGCCCGGCCCGGCCTGTTCCTGCTCCCCGCACCGAGCCTATGGTGCGTGTCGTCAGCCCGGCCCGGCCTGTTCCTGCTCCCCGCACCAAGCCAATGGTGCGCGTCGCCAGCCCAGCCCGGCCCGGCCCGTTCCTGCTCCCCGCACCAAGCCAATGGTGTGCGTCGCCAGCCCGGTCCGGCCCGCTCCTGCTCCCCACACCAAGCCAGTGGTGTGCGTCGTCAGTCCGGCACGGCCCGTGCCTGTTCCCCACACCAAGCCAGTGGTGTGCGTCGCCAGCCCGGTCCGGCCCGCTCCTGCTCCCCACACCAAGCCAGTGGTGTGCGTCGTCAGTCCGGCACGGCCCGTGCCTGTTCCCCACACCAAGCCAGTGGTGTGCGTCGCCAGTCCGGTCCGGCCCGCTCCTGCTCCCCGCACCAAGCCTATGGTACGCGTCGTCAGTCCGGTATGGCCCGTGCCTGTTCCACCGGTGCCTGGTCCGGCACCGGTCAGCTGCTTCACGCCGGAGCTAGAGCAATCCGCTCCACCAGTGTGCAGTCCAGCTCCGGTCAGCGGGGCCAGACCGGACCAGGGGTACTTTGGGGGGTTGGAGAGGGAGTGGGGCTCAGGCCCGGAGCCGGATCCGCCGCCAAGGCGGAGTGCCCACCCGGTCCCTCCCCTGTGATATTTAGTTGACGCGGTCGGAGTCTGCGCCTTTAGGGGGGGAGGGTACTGTCACGCCCTGGCTCTGGGGACACTTGTATGTTGAGCCCGGGTGTGCGTTTCATTTGTTTATCTAGTAGTTGCATTTCTATGTTGGCCAGATTGGTTCCCAATCAGAGGCAACGAGTGTCAGCTGTTGCTGGTTGTCTCTGATTGGGAACCATATTTATACAGGCTGTTTTCCCACAGTTGTTGTGGGATCTTGTTTCTAGTTGGTTTGTGTTAGACCGTGAACTGTCACGTTATTGTTTTGTTTATTTTGTCGTAATATCGCTAAATAAAGAGTATGTTTGCCTGCAACGCTGCGCCTTGGTCCTCCTCTGTTCCCGACGATCGTGACAAAAACAGGCATTACAATTTTTAAAATATATAAATGTATATAAAAGGTGGGGATCAAAACAGACGGGTCGCCACTTGTAGGGTTCTGTCTCCGTCTGTCATGGCTGCACGACCAGGCAGGACAGGACTCTCTTCTGGAATTGGGATTAATTTTCATTTTTAGGACAGTTTTTGAATAATTACCTACCTCCCCCTTTGGCCTGAGACCAGTCAATCTAACATGGTTACACTGTAGACTGGAGCCTTGTTGTTGTCCAGTCCCAATTCACTCCCTACCCATTCCATTTGGCCTTTCAATGTGCAGATCTATATGGTGGAAGCTCCACCACTACACTGCTTATACCTTTCAGACCATTCAGATCTGCACACATTAACGTGTTAGGGCCAAGGGGAAGGGGTGGCGAGCGAATCGGGACCGACTGTGATTTTGAGTGTTTGTTTCCCTTCCTTACGTTGAGCTTGTTGCTGCGACTTGGTTCAATTGTCATCAGGCGATTTAGTGGGATTGAGGGTTTGTCTATAATCCTCAGAGGGACAGTCTACATCATTCTCGGAGGGACATTAAGTCTCTGTTATATGTGCTGAGCTTGTTGCTGCGGCTTGATTAAGGTTTGGTTGTCGTCAGGACAGTGTTTGTTGGAGGTAGGCCAGCCTGAGTGATTCTCGGAGGGACGTTAAGTCTTTGTTTTTGTGCTAAGCTTGTTGCTGCTGCGGTTTCATTATGCCACACGCCAGCTCTCTGAAACCAATTTAGCCCACATATAGTTGGGTTAATTGCAACAGATGAAATGAAACACTCTGAGACTGAGAGTAGCAGATTGTTCAGAACAGGCAGTCTAGCACGAAGATGGCAATGTGACACATGGGACAACCATCTCACCAATGGGGATTCACTTTCCTCCTCATAATTCATTCATAGTTCAGTCAGAGCTTTCTTCAACTACCAAAGTACCATTTCCTCACGCCCTCTCTCCTCGCCTCCTTTTCAAAACCCATTGGAGGAGAAGGTCAGAGGGGAGGAACCTCTGGAGCAGGAAGTCGGTACCGTTGATTCTCCCATGTAGGAGAGCAAATAGTATAGAGAGTGAAGACTTTACAAAATGGAACAAAATCAATATAATAGGAAGAGACTGAGAGTGTTATAAAAGTTGTGAAACTCCCCAGTGGTTATGTTAATAGGTTAGCAGCAGAGCTTGTGGAGAGACTGTGTGGAGAGGAGCATGCTATTTCTGTTGTGAGTAACCATATAACCTCACCCTTCACCACCACCTCCACACAGCCTATTGACTTTAGCCCAACTTTGGATTCGTTTTTTGGGGGGAAGTAAGAAGAGGAGGAACAGGGGAAACTGCTTTCTACTGGGAGGATGTAACCACTTGACCACACTGTTATCCAACCACATCCCTCCCAGCCAAGGGCTGTGTCTCAATGCTCTATTTTTGACCAGGGCCCATAGGGAATAGGGTCGCATTTGGGGTGCAGCCAAGGAGCCATTGTGGTAATTGTTGGAAAACAATAGCATGAAGGCATGCCTCTATATACCTCTATGGTGCCAACCTAGTCATTAGTGTGTTTTTGTCAGTCACTCACGTTAGGCAAACTACATTGTAAAAAAATGTGGTTGTCACTTGCTGGGGCATTTTAATATGTGATACATTCCAAATGGTTTCCCTGTTTGGTTTCCCTGTTCTGACACAAACAGAAGGCGTTAGCTTAGTTTAGGTAGTAGCTGCACACAGAGCTTTTGTAGGGCGTCCCAGTCAGTCCGCTGGTAGCAGAGAGGGAGGCAGGGATAGAGGGACGGGTGTTCCTGGCCATCTGTTAGCCACTGTGACCTACTATATGTCACAACTGGAGCAGCAGCAGCGTGTAGTGCTGCATGAATCCTCCCCCGTCCCCAGCCTCCCCAGCCCTGCCCCAGCCCTGCCCCAGCCCTCCCCCAGCCTTGCCCCAGCCCTGCCCCAGGTCTGCCCCAGCCTCCCCTAGCCTCCCCCAGCCCTGCCCCAGACTCACCCTGCCCCAGCCTCCCCAGCCCTGCCCCAGCCTCCCCCAGCCCTGCCACAGCCTCCCTTAGCCTCCCCCAGCCCTGCCCCCAGCCTCACCCTGCCCCAGCCTCCCCAGCCCTGCCCCAGCCTCCCTAGCCCCAGCCTCCCTAGCCACAGCCTCCCCTGCCCCAGCCCTGCCCCAGCCTCCTCTAGCCTTGAAGTTTTGACTAGAGTCGCCTAAGTTTCTGCAGTTGCTCGTCATCAACTTCGTAGTAGTTTAGCAGTTAAGAGCATTGGGCCAGTAACCGAAAGGTCGCTGGTGCAAATCCCTGAGCCAACTAGGTGAAAAATCTGTTGATGTGCCCTTGAGCAAGGCACTTAACCCTAATTGCTCCTGTAAGTCACTCTGGATAAGAGTGTCTGCTAAATGACTAAAATGTAAATGTAAAATGTCCTGCCTGCATTGTGGGAGGTTCTTTTTGTTTGACCCACGCGAACGTGACATTTACATTTACATTTACGTCATTTAGCAGACGCTCTTATCCAGAGCGACTTACAAATTGGTGCATTCACCTTATAGCCAGTAGTACAACCACTTTACAATGTTTTTTTTGTTTTTTTTTAGGGGGGGGGGGGGGGGGGGGGTTGGGGTAAGTGGGGGGTAGAAGGATTACTTTATCCTATCCCAGGTATTCCTTAAAGAGGTGGGGTTTCAAATGTCTCCGGAAGGTGGTGAGTGTCCTGGCGTCGTGAGGGAGCTTGTTCCACCATTGGGGTGCCAGAGCAGCGAACAGTTTTGACTGGGCTGAGCGGGAACTATGCTTCCGCAGAGGAAGGGGAGCCAGCAGGCCAGAGGTGGATGAACGCAATGCCCTCGTTTGGGTGTAGGGACTGATCAGAGCCTGAAGGTACGGAGGTGCCGTTCCCCTCACAGCTCCATAGGCAAGCACCATGGTCTTGTAACAGATGCGAGCTTCAACTGGAAGCCAGTGGAGTGTGCGGAGGAGCGGGGTGACGTGAGAGAACTTGGGAAGGTTGAACACCAGGCGGGCTGCGGCATTCTGGATGAGTTGTAGGGGTTTAATTGCACAGACATGACTGAAATAGGAACCAACTTTGTCATGATTCATGTATTTTTTGTATTTGTATTTATTAGGGATCCCCAAGGCAGCAGCTACTCTTGCTGGGGTCCAAACATATTAAAGCACTTACATTACATATAAAACAAAATATAAAACAGTACATCATATGACATTATTACACCACTACCTATCTACAATACAAACTGTTTAATACCACCATACAACATTATCACAATGTGTTCGTATGCATGTGTCTATACCCTTGTGTGTGTCTCTTCACAGTCCCTGTTGTTCCATAAGGTGTATTTTTACCTGTTTTTTAAATCGGATTCTACTGCTTGCATCAGTTACCTGACGTGGAATAGAGTTCCATGTAAACATGGCTCTGTGTAGTACTGTGCATCTCCCATAGTCTGTTCTGGATTTGGGGACTGTGAAGAGACCTCTGGTGGCATGTCTTGTGGGGTATGCATGGGTGTCCGAGCTGTATGCCAGTATTCCAAACAGACAGCTCGGTACATTCAGCTTGTCAACACCTCTTACAAAAACAAGCAGTGATGAAGTCAATCTCTCTTCCACTCTGAGCCAGGAGAGACTGACATGCATGTCATTGATGTTAGCTCTCCGTGTACTTTTAAGGGCCAGCCGTGCTGCCCTGTTCTGAGCCAACTGCAAATTTCCCAAATCAAATCAAATTTGTAGCAAAATGCTTGTGCTTCTAGCTCCGACAGTGCAGTAATATCTAACAAGTAATATCTAACAATTTCACAACATATACCTAATACACACAAATCTAAATAAGGAATGGAATTTAAGAATATATACATATATGGACAAGCAATGACAGAGTGGCATGGACTAAGATACAGTAGAATATTATAGAATAGAATACAGTATATACATATGAGATGAGTAGTGCAAGATATGTAAACATTATTAAAGTGACTAGTGCTCTATTTCTTAAAGTGATTTAAATAGGCAGCAGCAGCCTCTAATGTGCTAGTGATGGCTATTTAACAGTCTGATGGCCTTGAGATAGAAGCTGTTTTTCATTCTCTCGGTCCCAGGCGGTGATACAGCCCGACAGGATGCTCTCAATTGTGCATCTGTAAAGGTTTGTGAGGGTTTTAGGTGCCAAGCCAAATGTTTTCAACCTCCTGAGGTTGAAGAGGCTCTGTTGCACCTCCTTCACCACACTGTCTGCGTGGGTGGACCATTTCAGATTGTCAGTGATGTGTACGCCAAGGAACTTGAAGCTTTCCACCTTCTCCACTGCGGTCCCGTCGATGTGGATAGGGGGGTGCACCCTCTGCTGTTTCCTGAAGTCCACGATCATCTCCTTTGTTTTGTTGACATTGAGTGAGAGGTTATTTTCCTGGCACCAAACACCCAGAGCCCTCACCTCCTCCCTGTAGGCTGTCTCGTCATTGTTGGTAATCAAGCCTACTACTGTTGTGTAGTCTGCAAACTTGATGATTGAGTTGGAGGCGTGCTTGGCCACGCAGTCATGGGTGAACAGGGAGTACAGGAGGGGGCTGAGCACGCACCCTTGTGGGGCCCCAGTGTTGAGGATCAGCGAAGTGGAGATGTTGTTTCCTACCTTCACCACCTGGGGGCGGCCCATCAGGAAGTCCAGGACCCAGTTGCACAGGGCGGGGTTCAGACCCAGGGCCTCGAGCTTAATGATGAGCTTGGAGGATACTATGGTGTTGAATGCTGAGCTATAGTCAATGAACATCATTCTTACATAGGTATTCCTCTTGTCCAGATGGGATAGGGCGGCGTGCAGTGTGATGGCGATTGCATCGTCTGTGGATCTATATGGGGCAGTAAGCAAATTGAAGTGGGTCTAGGGCGACAGGTAAGGTAGAGGTGATATGATCCTGGACTAGTCTCTCAAAGCACTTCATGATGACAGAGGTGAGTGCTACGGGGCGATAGTCATTTAGTTCAGTTACCTTTGCTTTCTTGGGTACAGGAACAATGGTGGCCATCTTGAAGCATGTGGGAACAGCAGACTTGGAAAGGGAGAGATTGAATATGTCGGTAAACACACCAGCCAGCTGGTCTGCGCATGCTCTGAGAACGAGGCTAGGGATGCCGTCTGGGCCGGCAGCCTTGCAGGGGTTAACATGCTTAAATGTCTTACTCACGCCGGCCATGGAGAAGGAGAGGCCACAGTCCTTGGTAGTGGGCCTCGTCGGTGGCACTGTGTTATCCTCAAAGTGGGCGAAGAAGGTGTTTAGCTTGTCTGGAAGTGAGACGTCGGTGTCGGCGACGTGGCTGGTTTTCCTTTTGTAGTCCGTGATTGTCTGTAGACCCTGCCACATACGTCTTGTGTCTGAGCCGTTGAATTGCGACTCCACTTTGCCTCTTTGGGGCACCTGACCACACTACTAAACAGTAGTCTAGGTGCGACAAAGCTAGGGCCTGTATGACCTGCCTTGTTGATAGTGTTGTTAAGAAGGCAGAGCAGTGCTTAATTATGGACATACTTCTCCCCATCTTAGCTACTGTTGTATCAATATGCTTTGACCATGACAGTCTACAATCCAGGGTTACTCCAAGCAGTTTAGTCACCTCAACTTGCTCAATTTCCACATTATTCATTATGAGATGTAGTTGAGGTTTAGTGTTTAGTGAATGATTTGACCAAAATACAATGCTTTTAGTTTTGGAAATATTCAGGACTAACTTATATATTTCCAGCCATTCCGAAACTAATTGCAACTCTTTGTTAAGTGTTGCAGTTATTTCAGTTGCTGTAGTAGCTGACGTGTATAGTGTTGAGTCATCTGCATACATAGACACACTGGCTTTACTCAAACACACCCTCTGTGTTCTGTTACACAAGTAACTCTTTATCCACATTATAGCAGGGGGTGTAAAGACATACCACATAAGTTTTTCCAGCAGCATATGTACAAATGAATGTGATATTTGAGTCTCTCTCACCAATTGGTAGTACAATGTACACACATATAACATTAAGAACACCTGCTCTTTCCATGACATAGACTGACCAGGTGAATCCAGGTGAAAGCTATGATCCCTTATTGATGTCACTTGTTATATCCGCTTCAATCAGTGTAGATGAAGGGGATGAGACAGGTTAAAGAATGATATATATGCCTTGATACAAAATAGGGAGGGAGGGAGATGGAGGAAGGGAGGTGGAGGAAGGGAGATGGAGGGAGGGAGATGGAGGAAGGGAGATGGAGGGGGAGATGGAGGTGGAGATGGAGGGAGGGAGTTGGAGGGAGGGAGTTGGAGGAAGGGAGATGGAGATGGAGGAAGGGAGATGGGGGGAGGGAGATGGAGGAAGGGAGATGGATGGAGGGAGATGGAGGTAGGGAGATGGAGGGAGGGAGATGGAGGAAGGGAGATGGAGGGAGGGAGATGGAGGGAGGGAGATGAAGGAGGGAGATGGAGGAAGGGAGATGGAGGGAGATGGAGGAAGGGAGATGGAGAAAGGGAGATGGAGGGAGATGGAGGAAGGGAGATGAAGGGAGGTAGATGGAGGGAGGGAGATGGATGGATGGAGGGAGGGAGATGGGGGAGGGAGATGAAGGGAGGGAGATGGAGGGAGGAAGATGGAGGGAGGGAGGGAGGGAGGGAGGGAGGGAGGGAGGGAGATGGAGGAAGGGAGATGGAGGAAGGTAGATGGAGGGAGGGAGATGGATGGAGGGAGATGGAGGGAGGGAGATGGAGGAAGGGAGATGGAGGGAGATGGAGGAAGGGAGATGGAGGGAGATGGAGGAAGGGAGATGGAGAAAGGGAGATGGAGGGAGGGAGATGAAGGGAGGGAGATGGAGGGAGGGAGATGGATGGATGGAGGGAGATGGGGAGGGAGGTGAAGGGAGGGAGATGGAGGGAGGAAGATGGATGGAGGGAGATGGGGGAGGGAGATTAAAGGAGGGAGATGGGGGAGGGAGATGAAGGGAGGGAGATGAAGGGAGATGGAGGAAGGGAGATGGAGGAAGGGAGATGAAGGGAGGGAGATGGAGGGAGGGAGATGGAGGAAGGGAGATGGAGGGAGGTAGAATGAGGAAAGGAGATGAAGGGAGGGAGATGGAGGGAGGGAGATGGAGGAAGGGGTTTAGTGTTTAGTGAATGATTTGACCAAAATACAATGCTTTTAGTTTTGGAAATATTCAGGACTAACTTATTTATTTCCAGCCATTCCGAAACTAATTGCAACTCTTTGTTAAGTGTTGCAGTTATTTCAGTTGCTGTAGTAGCTGACGTGTATAGTGTTGAGTCATCTGCATACATAGACACACTGGCTTTACTCAAACACACCCTCTGTGTTCTGTTACACAAGTAACTATTTATCCACATTATAGCAGGGGGTGTAAAGACATACCACATAAGTTTTTCCAGCAGCATATGTACAAATGAATGTGATATTTGAGTCTCTCTCACCAATTGGTAGTACAATGTACACACATATAACATTAAGAACACCTGCTCTTTCCATGACATAGACTGACCAGGTGAATCCAGGTGAAAGCTATGATCCCTTATTGATGTCACTTGTTATATCCGCTTCAATCAGTGTAGATGAAGGGGATGAGACAGGTTAAAGAATGATATATATGCCTTGATACAAAATAGGGAGGGAGGGAGATGGAGGAAGGGAGGTGGAGGAAGGGAGATGGAGGGAGGGAGATGGAGGAAGGGAGATGGAGGGGGAGATGGAGGTGGAGATGGAGGGAGGGAGTTGGAGGGAGGGAGTTGGAGGAAGGGAGATGGAGATGGAGGAAGGGAGATGGGGGGAGGGAGATGGAGGAAGGGAGATGGATGGAGGGAGATGAGGTAGGGAGATGGAGGGAGGGAGATGGAGGAAGGGAGATGGAGGGAGGGAGATGAAGGGAGATGGAGGAAGGGAGATGGAGAAAGGGAGATGGAGGGAGATGGAGGAAGGGAGATGAAGGGAGGTAGATGGAGGGAGGGAGATGGATGGATGGAGGGAGGGAGATGGGGGAGGGAGATGAAGGGAGGGAGATGGAGGGAGGAAGATGGAGGGAGGGAGGGAGGGAGGGAGGGAGGGAGGGAGGGAGATGGAGGAAGGGAGATGGAGGGAGGGAGATGGATGGAGGGAGATGGAGGAAGGGAGATGGAGGGAGATGGAGGAAGGGAGATGGAGAAAGGGAGATGAAGGGAGGGAGATGAAGGGAGGGAGATGGAGGGAGGGAGATGGATGGATGGAGGGAGATGGGGAGGGAGATTAAGGGAGGGAGATGGGGGAGGGAGATGAAGGGAGGGAGATGGATGGAGGGAGATGAAGGGAGATGGAGGAAGGGAGATGGAGGAAGGGAGATGAAGGGAGGGAGATGGAGGGAGGGAGATGGAGGAAGGGAGATGGAGGGAGGTAGAATGAGGAAAGGAGATGAAGGGAGGGAGATGGAGGGAGGGAGATGGAGGAAGGGAGATGGAGGGAGGGAGATAGAGGGAGATGGAGGAAGGGAGATGGAGGAAGGGAGATGAAGGGAGGGAGATGGAGGGAGGGAGATGAATGGAGGGAGATGGAGGGAGGGAGATGGAGGGAGATGGATGGAGGGAGATGGATGGAAGGAGATAACTCTATTTGTCCCCTTAGGCCAAGTCTACTAGAGCCATAGTGGTGCTTCAGATACAAACAAAGACAATAAACAGACAGGGCTCTGGTCAAAAGTTGTGCACTATATAGGGAATAGGGTACTATTTTGGACGCACCCAGTGACAGAGAGTAAGAAAGATTTGGAGGACCACTTTCAGTTGTTTTAACTGTTGATGTGCTAATGCCCTCAAACTCAACTCTGGACCTCGAAGCCAGTTCCACTAGTGTTTTTCATTCTTCCCCTCTAATCAGGGATTTAGACCTGGGAACCCAGCTGTGTGCAATTAATTATCAAGTAGAACAGAATACCAGTCCGGACCTCGTAGGGTAAGATTTGAATACCCCTGTGCTAATGCCAGGCTACATCAATCAATCAATCAATCAAATTTTATTTATGAAGCCCTTTTTACATCAGCAGAAGTCACAAAGTGCTATACAGAAACCCAGCCTAAAACCCCAAACAGCAAACAATGCAGATGTAGAAGCACGGTGGCTAGGAACAACTCCCTATAAAGGCAGAAACCTAGGAAGAAACCTAGAGAGGAACCAGGCTCTGAGGGGTGGCCAGTCCCCTTCTGGCTGTTCCGGGTGGAGATTATAACACTACATGGCCATTAAGGCCAGATTTTTCTCCAAGATGTTCAAACGTTAATAGATGACCAGCAGGGTCAAATAATAATCACAGTGGTTGTAGAGGTTGCAACAGGTCAGTACATCAGGAGTGAATGTCACTTTGCTTTTCATAGCCGGGCATTTAGAGGTTGAAATAGCAGGTACGGTAGAGAGAGCGAGTTGAAAACAGCAGGTCTGGGACAAGGTAGCATGTCCGGTGAACAGGTCAGGGTTCCATAGCCGCAGGCAGAATAGTGGAAACTGGAGCAGCAGCACGACCAGGTGGACTGGGGACAGCAAGGAGTCATCAGGCCAGGTAGTCCTGAGGCATGGTCCTAGGGCTCAGGTCCTCCGGGATGGGAGGGAGCGAGGGAAAGCGAGAGATTTAGAGGGAGCATACTTAAATTCACACAGAACACAGGATAAGACAGGAGAATATCACCAGATATAACAGACTGACCCGAGCCTCCCGGCACATAGACTATTGCAGCATCCATTCACACGAAGGCTAAACATATTTTATGTCTGCCTATAATCCATATTATCCTAATCCGCCTAAATACAAAGGCAACCTAAATCACACAACCCATTAAAACCATATGCCAAACCCATGCCATTGGTCTACACCAGTCAGACGTTTACTGGTTTAGGCCGTGTCAGAGTGTGTGTGTGTGTGTGTGTGTGTGTGTGTGTATGTTTGACTGTATAGTTCTGAGCTGGAATTTATAACGCCATGGGAAGCGTCATCAACAGTGTATGTACTGTGCGATGGCTGCTTTGATGCGAGGCCTTGTCTTCCTGGTGTTCTATTGGAAAACCTTTGATCCAACTGCTTAGACCTAGGTACAGTTTAACCTAGTCAAAGAAATGTGCCTCACCTCAACCTTCCTAGTATTCAATGATGTATGAAAACACAGATAATACTCTTATCTACTTCTCTCAGGGGAAGGTTGATTAAAAAAAATTACATTTTAGCAGACGCTCTTATCCAGCGCAACTTACAGTTAGTGAATACATATTTTTTTATACTGGCCCACCGTGGGAATCGAACCCACAACCCTGGCATTGCAAACGCCATGCTCTATCAACTGAGCTACATCCCTGCCGGCCATTCCCTCCCCTACCCTGGGCCAATTGTGCGCCGCCCATGAGTCTCCCGGTCGCGGCCGGCTGCGACAGAGCCTGGATTCAAACCAGGATCTAGTGGCACAGTTAGCACTGCGATGCAGTGCCTTAGACCACTGCGCCACTCAGGGACAATGTTAAATCTGGCAAGCACTTCACTGTGAGGTTGCTACGGAGATAGAGACCATGTGATTTAGACAGCACTGATCAGGCAAAGAGATGCTACTGTGTGTGTCTGTACTGACTACTCTGAGGCACAAACAGATCTAGAGTAAGAAAATGAGAAAAGGTAGCAAACATAAAGACGGTTTAACAGAGAGGAAGAGGGATATTAACATTTTAGTCATTTAGCAGACACTCTTATCCAGAGCGACTTACAGTTAGTGCATACATTATTATAATTTGTATTTATTTTTTCCATACCCCCCATGGGAATTGACCCCACAACCCTGGCATTGCAAACGCCATGCTCTACCAACTGAGCTACATCCCTGCCGGCCATTCCCTCCCCTACCCTGGGCCAATTGTGCGCCACCCCATAGGTCTCCCGGTCAGCTACGACAGAGCCTGGATTTGAACCAGGATCTCTAGTGGCACAGTGCCTTAGACCACTGCGCCACTCGGGAGGCTAAACATTAAGACAGTTTAACAAAGAGGAAGAGGGATATTAACACAAAGACAGTTTAACATGGAGGAAGAGGGATATTAACACAAAGACAGTTTAACATGGAGGAAGAGGGATATTAACATAAAGACAGTTTAAAATGGAGGAAGAGGGATATTAACATAAAGACAGTTAAAATGGAGGAAGAGGGATATTAACATAAAGGCAGTTTGAAGTGGAGGAAGAGGGATATTATCATAAAAACCGTTTAACATGGAGGAAGAGGAATATTAACATGAAGACAGTTTAACAAAGAGGAAGAGGGATATCAACATGAAGACAGTTTAAAATGGAGGAAGAGGGATGTTCATATAAAGAAAGTTTTAAAAGGAGGAAGAGGGATATTACCATAAAGACAGTTTAGATTGGAGGAAGAGGGATATTAACATAAAGACAGTTTACATGGAGGAAGAGGTATATTAACATAAAGACAGTTTAACATGGAGGAAGAGGGATATTAACATAAAGACAGTTTGAAGTGGAGGAAGAGGGATATTAACATAAAGACAGTTTGACATGGAGGAAGAGGGATATTAACATAAAGACAGTTTAACATTGTGGAAGAGGGATATTACCATAAAGACAGTTTAGATTGGAGGAAGAGGGATATTAACATAAGGACAGTTTACATGGAGGAAGAGGGATATTAACATAAAGACAGTTTGAAGTGGAGGAAGAGGGATATTAACATAAAGACAGTTTAATGTGGAGGAAGAGGGATATTAACATAAGGACAGTTTACATGGAGGAAGAGGGATATTAACATAAAGACAGTTTGACATGGAGGAAGAGGGATATTAACATAAAGACAGTTTGAAGTGGAGGAAGAGGGATATTATCATAAAAAACGTTTAACATGGAGGAAGGGGATATTAACATGAAGACAGTTTAACAAAGAGGAAGAGGGATATCAACATAAAGACAGTTTAAAATGGAGGAAGAGGGATGTTCATATAAAGAAAGTTTTATATGGAGGAAGAGGGATATTTACATAAAGACAGTTTAACATGGAGGAAGAGGGATATTATAATGAGGACAGTTTAAAATGGAGGAAGAGGGATATTAACATAAAGACAGTTTAACAAAGAGGAAGAGGGATATTAACATGAAGACAGTTTTACAAAGAGGAAGAGGGATATTAACATGAAGACAGTTTTACAAAGAGGAAGAGGGATATGAACATAAAGACAGTTTAACAAAAAGACAGAGGGATGTTAACATAAAGACAGTTTAACGTGGAGGAAGAGAAAGGATATTAACATAAAGACAGTTTAACAAAGAGGAAGAGGGATATTAACATAAAGACAGTTTAACATGGAGGAAGAGGGATATTAACATGAAGACAGTTTAACAAAAAGGCAGAGGGATATTAACATAAAGACAGTTTAAAATGGAGGAAGAGAGATATTAACATAAAGACAGTTTAAAGTGGAGGAAGAGGGACATTAACATAAAGACAGTTTAACGTGGATGAATGGGGAAATTAACATAAAGACAGTTTAACAAAGAGGCAAAGGGATATTTACATAAAGACAGTTTAACAAAGAGGAAGAGGGATATTAACATAAAGACAGTTTAACACAAAGGCAGAGAGATATTAACATAAAGACAGTTTAACATGGAGTAAGAGGGATATTAACATAACAACAGTTTAACGTGGAGGAAGATGGATTTAACATAAAGACAGTTTAACAAAGAGGAAGAGGGATATTAACATAAAGACAGTTTGACATGGAGGAAGAGGGATATTAACATAAAGACAGTTTGAAGTGGAGGAAGAGGGATATTATCATAAAAAACGTTTAACATGGAGGAAGAGGGATATTAACATGAAGACAGTTTAACAAAGAGGAAGAGGGATATCAACATTAAGACAGTTTAAAATGGAGGAAGAGGGATGTTCATATAAAGAAAGTTTTATATGGAGGAAGAGGGATATTTACATAAAGACAGTTTAACATGGAGGAAGAGGGATATTATAATGAGGACAGTTTAAAATGGAGGAAGAGGGATATTAACATAAAGACAGTTTAACAAAGAGGAAGAGGGATATTAACATGAAGACAGTTTTACAAAGAGAAAGAGGGATATTAACATGAAGACAGTTTTACAAAGAGGAAGAGGGATATGAACATAAAGACAGTTTAACAAAAAGACAGAGGGATGTTAACATAAAGACAGTTTAACGTGGAGGAAGAGAAAGGATATTAACATAAAGACAGTTTAACAAAGAGGAAGAGGGATATTAATGTAAAGACAATTTAACATGGAGGAAGAGGGATATTAACATGAAGACAGTTTAACAAAAAGGCAGAGGGATATTAACATAAAGACAGTTTAAAATGGAGGAAGAGAGATATTAACATAAAGACAGTTTAACAAAGAGGAAGAGGGATATTAACATGAAGACAGTTTTACAAAGAGGAAGAGGGATATTAACATAAAGACAGTTTAACAAAAGACAGAGGGATATTAACATAAAGACAGTTTAACATGGAGGAAGAGGGATATCAACATAAAGACAGTTTAACATTGTGGAAGAGGGATATTAACATGAAGACAGTTTTACAAAGAGGAAGAGGGATATTAACATAAAGACAGTTTAACAAAAAGACAGAGGGATATTAACATAAAGACAGTTTAACATGGAGGAAGAGCGATATCAACATAAAGACAGTTTAAAATGGAGGAAGAGGGATGTTCATATAAATACAGTTTTAAATGGAGGAAGAGGGATGTTCAGATAAAGAAAGTTTTAAATGGAGGAAGAGGGATATTTACATAAAGACAGTTTAATAAAGAGGAAGAGGGATATTTACATAAAGACAGTTTAACCAAAAGGCAGAGGGATATTAACATAAATACAGTTAAAATGGAGGAAGAGGCATATTAACATAAAGACAGTTTAACGTGGAAGAAGAGGGATATTAACATAACGACAGTTTAACAAATAGGAAAAGAGATATTTACATTAAGACAGTTTAACAAAGAGGAAGAGGGATATTAACATAAAGACAGTTTAACATGGAGGAAGAGGGATATCAACATAAAGACAGTTTAATATGGAGGAAGAGGGATATTAACATAAAGACAGTTTAACATGGAAGAGGAAGGATATTAACATAAAGACAGTTTAACTAAGAGGAAGAGGGATAATAACGTAAAGACAGTTTAACAAAAAGGCAGAGCGATATTAACATAAAGACAGTTTAACGTGGAGGAAGAGGGATGTTAACATAAAGACAAGTTAACAAGGAGAAAGAGGGATATTAACATAAAGACTGTTTAAAATGGAGCAAGAGGGATATCAACATAAATACAGTTTAAAATGGAGGAAGAGGGATGTTCATATAAAGAAAGTGTTAAATGGAGGAAGAGGGATATTTACATAAAGACAGTTTAACTAAGAGGAAGAAGGGATATTAACGTAAAGACAGTTTAACAAAAAGGCAGAGCGATATTAACATAAAGACAGTTTAACATGGAGGAAGAGGGATATTAACAGAAAGACAGTTTAACATGGAAGAAGAGGGATATTAACATAAAGACAGTTTAATGTGGAGGAAGAGGAATATTAACATGAAGACAGTTTTACAAAGAGGAAGAGGGATATTAACATAAAGACAGTTTAACAAAAAGACAGAGGGATATTAACATAAAGACAGTTTAACATGGAGGAAGAGGGATATCAACATAAAGACAGTTTAAAATGGAGGAAGAGGGATGTTCATATAAATACAGTTTTAAATGGAGGAAGAGGGATGTTCATATAAAGAAAGTTTTAAATGGAGGAAGAGGGATATTTACATAAAGACAGTTTAACCAAAAGGCATAGGGATATTAACATAAATACAGTTAAAATGGAGGAAGAGGCATATTAACATAAAGACAGTTTAACGTGGAAGAAGAGGGATATTAACATAACGACAGTTTAACAAATAGGAAAAGAGATATTTACATTAAGACAGTTTAACAAAGAGGAAGAGGGATATTAACATAAAGACAGTTTAACATGGAGGAAGAGGTATATCAACATAAAGACAGTTTAAAATGGAGGAAGAGGGATATTAACATAAAGACAGTTTAATGTGGAGGAAGAGGGATATTAACATAAAGACAGTTTAACATGGAAGAGGAAGGATATTAACATAAAGACAGTTTAACTAAGAGGAAGAGGGATAATAACGTAAAGACAGTTTAACAAAAAGGCAGAGCGATGTTAACATAAAGACAGTTTAACGTGGTGGAAGAGGGATGTTAACATAAAGACAAGTTAACATGGAGAAAGAGGGATATTAACATAAAGACTGTTTAAAATGGAGCAAGAGGGATATCAACATAAATACAGTTTAAAATGGAGGAAGAGGGATGTTCATATAAAGAAAGTGTTAAATGGAGGAAGAGGGATATTTACATAAAGACAGTTTAACTAAGAGGAAGAAGGGATATTAACGTAAAGACAGTTTAACAAAAAGGCAGAGCGATATTAACATAAAGACAGTTTAACATGGAGGAAGAGGGATATTAACAGAAAGACAGTTTAACATGGAGGAAGAGGGATATTAACATAAAGACAGTTTAACGTGGAGGAAGAGGGATATTAACATTAAGACAGTTTAACAAAGAGGAAGCATGATATTAACATAAAAACTGTTTAACATGGAGGAAGAGGGAAGTTAACATAAAGACAGTTTAACATGGAGGAAGAGGAATAGTAACATAAAGACAGTTTAAAGTGGAGGAAGAGGGATATTAACATAAAGACAGTTTAACAAAGAAGAAGAGGGATATTAACATAAATACAGTTTAAAATGGAGGAAGAGGAATGTTCATATAAAGAACGTTTTAAATGGAGGAAGAGGGATATTTACATAAAGACAGTTTAACAAAGAGGAAGAGGGATATTAACATAAAGACAGTTTAACACAAAGGCAGAGAGATATTAACATAAAGACAGTTTAACGTGGAGTAAGAGGGATATTAACATAACAACAGTTTAACGTGGAGGAAGATGGATTTAACATAAAGACAGTTTAACAAAGAGGAAGAGGGATATTAACATAAAGACAGTTTGACATGGAGGAAGAGGGATATTAACATAAAGACAGTTTGAAGTGGAGGAAGAGGGATATTATCATAAAAAACGTTTAACATGGAGGAAGAGGGATATTAACATGAAGACAGTTTAACAAAGAGGAAGAGGGATATTTACATAAAGACAGTTTAACATGGAGGAAGAGGGATATTATAATGAGGACAGTTTAAAATGGAGGAAGAGGGATGTTAACATAAAGACAGTTTAACAAAGAGGAAGAGGGATATTAACATGAAGACAGTTTTACAAAGAGGAATAGGGATATTAACATGAAGACAGTTTTACAAAGAGGAAGAGGGATATGAACATAAAGACAGTTTAACAAAAAGGCAGATGGATGTTAACATAAAGACAGTTTAAAGTGGAGGAAGAGGGATATTAACATGAAGACAGTTTAAAGTGGAGGAAGAGGGACATTAACATAAAGACAGTTTAACGTGGATGAAGGGGGGAATTAACATAAAGACAGTTTAACAAAGAGGCAAAGGGATATTTACATTAAGACAGTTGAACAAAGAGGAAGAGGGATATCAACATAAAGACAGTTTAAAATGGAGGAAGACGGATGTTCATATAAAGAAAGTTTTAAATGGAGGCAGGGATATTTACATAAAGACAGTTTAACAAAGAGGAAGAGGGATGTTAACATAAAGTCAGTTTAACATGGAGGAAGAGGGATATTAACATGAAGACAGTTTTACAAAGAGGAAGAGGGATATTAACATAAAGACAGTTTAACAAAAAGACAGAGGGATATTAACATAAAGACAGTTTAACATGGAGGAAGAGGGATATCAACATAAAGACAGTTTAAAATGGAGGAAGAGGGATGTTCATATAAATACAGTTTTAAATGGAGGAAGAGGGATGTTCATATAAAGAAAGTTTTAAATGGAGGAAGAGGGATATTTACATAAAGACAGTTTAATAAAGAGGAAGAGGGATATTTATATAAAGACAGTTTAACCAAAAGGCAGAGGGATATTAACATAAATACAGTTAAAATGGAGGAAGAGGCATATTAACATAAAGACAGTTTAACGTGGAAGAAGAGGGATATTAACATAACGACAGTTTAACAAATAGGAAAATAGATATTTACATTAAGACAGTTTAACAAAGAGGAAGAGGGATATTAACATAAAGACAGTTTAACATGAAGGAAGAGGGATATCAACATAAAGACAGTTTAAAATGGAGGAAGAGGGATATTAACATAAAGACAGTTTAATGTGGAGGAAGAGGGATATTAACATATAGACAGTTTAACATGGAAGAGGAAGGATATTAACATAAAGACAGTTTAACTAAGAGGAAGAGGGATAATAACGTAAAGACAGTTTAACAAAAAGGCAGAGCGATATTAACATAAAGACAGTTTAACGTGGAGGAAGAGGGATGTTAACATAAAGACAGATTAACATGGAGGAAGAGGGATATTAACATAAAGACAAGTTAACATGGAGAAAGAGGGATATTAACATAAAGACTGTTTAAAATGGAGCAAGAGGGATATCAACATAAATACAGTTTAAAATGGAGGAAGAGGGATGTTCATATAAAGAAAGTGTTAAATGGAGGAAGATGGATATTTACATAAAGACAGTTTAACTAAGAGGAAGAAGGGATATTAACTTAAAGACAGTTTAACAAAAAGGCAGAGCGATATTAACATAAAGACAGTTTAACATGGAGGAAGAGGGATATTAACAGAAAGACAGTTTAACATGGAGGAAGAGGGATATTAACATAAAGACAGTTTAACGTGGAGGAAGAGGGATATTAACATTAAGACAGTTTAACAAAGAGGAAGCATGATATTAACATAAAAACTGTTTAACATGGAGGAAGAGGGATATCAACATAAAGACAGTTTAACATGGAGGAAGAGGAATAGTAACATAAAGACAGTTTAAAGTGGAGGAAGAGGGATATTAACATAAAGACAGTTTAACAAAGAAGAAGAGGGATATTAACATAAATACAGTTTTAAATGGAGGAAGAGGAATGTTCATATAAAGAACGTTTTAAATGGAGGAAGAGGGATATTTACATAAAGACAGTTTAACAAAGAGGAAGAGGGATATTAACATAAAGACAGTTTAACACAAAGGCAGAGAGATATTAACATAAAGACAGTTTAACGTGGAGTAAGAGGGATATTAACATAACAACAGTTTAACGTGGAGGAAGATGGATTTAACATAAAGACAGTTTAACAAAGAGGAAGAGGGATATTAACATAAAGACAGTTTGACATGGAGGAAGAGGGATATTAACATGAAGACAGTTTAACAAAAAGGCAGAGGGATATTAACATAAAGACAGTTTAAAATGGAGGAAGAGAGATATTAACATAAAGACAGTTTAAAGTGGAGGAAGAGGGACATTAACATAAAGACAGTTTAACGTGGATGAAGGGGAGAATTAACATAAAGACAGTTTAACAAAGAGGCAAAGGGATATTTACATTAAGACAGTTTAACAAAGAGGAAGAGGGATATCAACATAAAGACAGTTTAAAATGGAGGAAGACGGATGTTCATATAAAGAAAGTTTTAAATGGAGGCAGGGATATTTACATAAAGACAGTTTAACAAAGAGGAAGAGGGATGTTAACATAAAGTCAGTTTAACATGGAGGAAGAGGGATATTAACATGAAGACAGTTTTACAAAGAGGAAGAGGGATATTAACATAAAGACAGTTTAACAAAAAGACAGAGGGATATTAACATAAAGACAGTTTAACATGGAGGAAGAGGGATATCAACATAAAGACAGTTTAAAATGGAGGAAGAGGGATGTTCATATAAATACAGTTTTAAATGGAGGAAGAGGGATGTTCATATAAAGAAAGTTTTAAATGGAGGAAGAGGGATATTTACATAAAGACAGTTTAATAAAGAGGAAGAGGGATATTTATATAAAGACAGTTTAACCAAAAGGCAGAGGGATATTAACATAAATACAGTTAAAATGGAGGAAGAGGCATATTAACATAAAGACAGTTTAACGTGGAAGAAGAGGGATATTAACATAACGACAGTTTAACAAATAGGAAAATAGATATTTACATTAAGACAGTTTAACAAAGAGGAAGAGGGATATTAACATAAAGACAGTTTAACATGAAGGAAGAGGGATATCAACATAAAGACAGTTTAAAATGGAGGAAGAGGGATATTAACATAAAGACAGTTTAATGTGGAGGAAGAGGGATATTAACATAAAGACAGTTTAACATGGAAGAGGAAGGATATTAACATAAAGACAGTTTAACTAAGAGGAAGAGGGATAATAACGTAAAGACAGTTTAACAAAAAGGCAGAGCGATATTAACATAAAGACAGTTTAACGTGGAGGAAGAGGGATGTTAACATAAAGACAGATTAACATGGAGGAAGAGGGATATTAACATAAAGACTGTTTAAAATGGAGCAAGAGGGATATCAACATAAATACAGTTTAAAATGGAGGAAGAGGGATGTTCATATAAAGAAAGTGTTAAATGGAGGAAGAGGGATATTTACATAAAGACAGTTTAACTAAGAGGAAGAAGGGATATTAACTTAAAGACAGTTTAACAAAAAGGCAGAGCGATATTAACATAAAGACAGTTTAACATGGAGGAAGAGGGATATTAACATGAAGACAGTTTAACAAAAAGGCAGATGGATATTAACATAAAGACAGTTTAAAATGGAGGAAGAGAGATATTAACATAAAGACAGTTTAAAGTGGAGGAAGAGGGACATTAACATAAAGACAGTTTAACGTGGATGAAGGGGGGAATTAACATAAAGACAGTTTAACAAAGAGGCAAAGGGATATTTACATTAAGACAGTTGAACAAAGAGGAAGAGGGATATCAACATAAAGACAGTTTAAAATGGAGGAAGACGGATGTTCATATAAAGAAAGTTTTAAATGGAGGCAGGGATATTTACATAAAGACAGTTTAACAAAGAGGAAGAGGGATGTTAACATAAAGTCAGTTTAACATGGAGGAAGAGGGATATTAACATGAAGACAGTTTTACAAAGAGGAAGAGGGATATTAACATAAAGACAGTTTAACAAAAAGACAGAGGGATATTAACATAAAGACAGTTTAACATGGAGGAAGAGGGATATCAACATAAAGACAGTTTAAAATGGAGGAAGAGGGATGTTCATATAAATACAGTTTTAAATGGAGGAAGAGGGATGTTCATATAAAGAAAGTTTTAAATGGAGGAAGAGGGATATTTACATAAAGACAGTTTAATAAAGAGGAAGAGGGATATTTATATAAAGACAGTTTAACCAAAAGGCAGAGGGATATTAACATAAATACAGTTAAAATGGAGGAAGAGGCATATTAACATAAAGACAGTTTAACGTGGAAGAAGAGGGATATTAACATAACGACAGTTTAACAAATAGGAAAATAGATATTTACATTAAGACAGTTTAACAAAGAGGAAGAGGGATATTAACATAAAGACAGTTTAACATGAAGGAAGAGGGATATCAACATAAAGACAGTTTAAAATGGAGGAAGAGGGATATTAACATAAAGACAGTTTAATGTGGAGGAAGAGGGATATTAACATATAGACAGTTTAACATGGAAGAGGAAGGATATTAACATAAAGACAGTTTGACTAAGAGGAAGAGGGATAATAACGTAAAGACAGTTTAACAAAAAGGCAGAGCGATATTAACATAAAGACAGTTTAACGTGGAGGAAGAGGGATGTTAACATAAAGACAGATTAACATGGAGGAAGAGGGATATTAACATAAAGACAAGTTAACATGGAGAAAGAGGGATATTAACATAAAGACTGTTTAAAATGGAGCAAGAGGGATATCAACATAAATACAGTTTAAAATGGAGGAAGAGGGATGTTCATATAAAGAAAGTGTTAAATGGAGGAAGAGGGATATTTACATAAAGACAGTTTAACTAAGAGGAAGAAGGGATATTAACTTAAAGACAGTTTAACAAAAAGGCAGAGCGATATTAACATAAAGACAGTTTAACATGGAGGAAGAGGGATATTAACAGAAAGACAGTTTAACATGGAGGAAGAGGGATATTAACATAAAGACAGTTTAACGTGGAGGAAGAGGGATATTAACATTAAGACAGTTTAACAAAGAGGAAGCATGATATTAACATAAAAACTGTTTAACATGGAGGAAGAGGGAAGTTAACATAAAGACAGTTTAACATGGAGGAAGAGGAATAGTAACATAAAGACAGTTTAAAGTGGAGGAAGAGGGATATTAACATAAAGACAGTTTAACAAAGAAGAAGAGGGATATTAACATAAATACAGTTTTAAATGGAGGAAGAGGAATGTTCATATAAAGAACGTTTTAAATGGAGGAAGAGGGATATTTACATAACGACAGTTTAACAAAGAGGAAGAGGGATATTAACATAAAGACAGTTTAACACAAAGGCAGAGAGATATTAACATAAAGACAGTTTAACGTGGAGTAAGAGGGATATTAACATAACAACAGTTTAACGTGGAGGAAGATGGATTTAACATAAAGACAGTTTAACAAAGAGGAAGAGGGATATTAACATAAAGACAGTTTGACATGGAGGAAGAGGGATATTAACATGAAGACAGTTTAACAAAAAGGCAGAGGGATATTAACATAAAGACAGTTTAAAATGGAGGAAGAGAGATATTAACATAAAGACAGTTTAAAGTGGAGGAAGAGGGACATTAACATAAAGACAGTTTAACGTGGATGAATGGGGGAATTAACATAAAGACAGTTTAACAAAGAGGCAAAGGGATATTTACATTAAGACAGTTTAACAAAGAGGAAGAGGGATATCAACATAAAGACAGTTTAAAATGGAGGAAGACGGATGTTCATATAAAGAAAGTTTTAAATGGAGGCAGGGATATTTACATAAAGACAGTTTAACAAAGAGGAAGAGGGATGTTAACATAAAGTCAGTTTAACATGGAGGAAGAGGGATATTAACATGAAGACAGTTTTACAAAGAGGAAGAGGGATATTAACATAAAGACAGTTTAACATGAAGGAAGAGGGATATCAACATAAAGACAGTTTAAAATGGAGGAAGAGGGATATTAACATAAAGACAGTTTAATGTGGAGGAAGAGGGATATTAACATATAGACAGTTTAACATGGAAGAGGAAGGATATTAACATAAAGACAGTTTGACTAAGAGGAAGAGGGATAATAACGTAAAGACAGTTTAACAAAAAGGCAGAGCGATATTAACATAAAGACAGTTTAACGTGGAGGAAGAGGGATGTTAACATAAAGACAGATTAACATGGAGGAAGAGGGATATTAACATAAAGACAAGTTAACATGGAGAAAGAGGGATATTAACATAAAGACTGTTTAAAATGGAGCAAGAGGGATATCAACATAAATACAGTTTAAAATGGAGGAAGAGGGATGTTCATATAAAGAAAGTGTTAAATGGAGGAAGAGGGATATTTACATAAAGACAGTTTAACTAAGAGGAAGAAGGGATATTAACTTAAAGACAGTTTAACAAAAAGGCAGAGCGATATTAACATAAAGACAGTTTAACATGGAGGAAGAGGGATATTAACAGAAAGACAGTTTAACATGGAGGAAGAGGGATATTAACATAAAGACAGTTTAACGTGGAGGAAGAGGGATATTAACATTAAGACAGTTTAACAAAGAGGAAGCATGATATTAACATAAAAACTGTTTAACATGGAGGAAGAGGGAAGTTAACATAAAGACAGTTTAACATGGAGGAAGAGGAATAGTAACATAAAGACAGTTTAAAGTGGAGGAAGAGGGATATTAACATAAAGACAGTTTAACAAAGAAGAAGAGGGATATTAACATAAATACAGTTTTAAATGGAGGAAGAGGAATGTTCATATAAAGAACGTTTTAAATGGAGGAAGAGGGATATTTACATAACGACAGTTTAACAAAGAGGAAGAGGGATATTAACATAAAGACAGTTTAACACAAAGGCAGAGAGATATTAACATAAAGACAGTTTAACGTGGAGTAAGAGGGATATTAACATAACAACAGTTTAACGTGGAGGAAGATGGATTTAACATAAAGACAGTTTAACAAAGAGGAAGAGGGATATTAACATAAAGACAGTTTGACATGGAGGAAGAGGGATATTAACATGAAGACAGTTTAACAAAAAGGCAGAGGGATATTAACATAAAGACAGTTTAAAATGGAGGAAGAGAGATATTAACATAAAGACAGTTTAAAGTGGAGGAAGAGGGACATTAACATAAAGACAGTTTAACGTGGATGAATGGGGGAATTAACATAAAGACAGTTTAACAAAGAGGCAAAGGGATATTTACATTAAGACAGTTTAACAAAGAGGAAGAGGGATATCAACATAAAGACAGTTTAAAATGGAGGAAGACGGATGTTCATATAAAGAAAGTTTTAAATGGAGGCAGGGATATTTACATAAAGACAGTTTAACAAAGAGGAAGAGGGATGTTAACATAAAGTCAGTTTAACATGGAGGAAGAGGGATATTAACATGAAGACAGTTTTACAAAGAGGAAGAGGGATATTAACATAAAGACAGTTTAACAAAAAGACAGAGGGATATTAACATAAAGACAGTTTAACATGGAGGAAGAGGGATATCAACATAAAGACAGTTTAAAATGGAGGAAGAGGGATGTTCATATAAATACAGTTTTAAATGGAGGAAGAGGGATGTTCATATAAAGAAAGTTTTAAATGGAGGAAGAGGGATATTTACATAAAGACAGTTTAATAAAGAGGAAGAGGGATATTTATATAAAGACAGTTTAACCAAAAGGCAGAGGGATATTAACATAAATACAGTTAAAATGGAGGAAGAGGCATATTAACATAAAGACAGTTTAACGTGGAAGAAGAGGGATATTAACATAACGACAGTTTAACAAATAGGAAAATAGATATTTACATTAAGACAGTTTAACAAAGAGGAAGAGGGATATTAACATAAAGACAGTTTAACATGAAGGAAGAGGGATATCAACATGAAGACAGTTTTACAAAGAGGAAGAGGGATATTAACATAAAGACAGTTTAACAAAAAGACAGAGGGATATTAACATAAAGACAGTTTAACATGGAGGAAGAGGGATATCAACATAAAGACAGTTTAAAATGGAGGAAGAGGGATGTTCATATAAATACAGTTTTAAATGGAGGAAGAGGGATGTTCATATAAAGAAAGTTTTAAATGGAGGAAGAGGGATATTTACATAAAGACAGTTTAATAAAGAGGAAGAGGGATATTTATATAAAGACAGTTTAACCAAAAGGCAGAGGGATATTAACATAAATACAGTTAAAATGGAGGAAGAGGCATATTAACATAAAGACAGTTTAACGTGGAAGAAGAGGGATATTAACATAACGACAGTTTAACAGATAGGAAAATAGATATTTACATTAAGACAGTTTAACAAAGAGGAAGAGGGATATTAACATAAAGACAGTTTAACATGAAGGAAGAGGGATATCAACATAAAGACAGTTTAAAATGGAGGAAGAGGGATATTAACATAAAGACAGTTTAATGTGGAGGAAGAGGGATATTAACATAAAGACAGTTTAACATGGAAGAGGAAGGATATTAACATAAAGACAGTTTAACTAAGAGGAAGAGGGATAATAACGTAAAGACAGTTTAACAAAAAGGCAGAGCGATATTAACATAAAGACAGTTTAACGTGGAGGAAGAGGGATGTTAACATAAAGACAGATTAACATGGAGGAAGAGGGATATTAACATAAAGACAAGTTAACATGGAGAAAGAGGGATATTAACATAAAGACTGTTTAAAATGGAGCAAGAGGGATATCAACATAAATACAGTTTAAAATGGAGGAAGAGGGATGTTCATATAAAGAAAGTGTTAAATGGAGGAAGAGGGATATTTACATAAAGACAGTTTAACTAAGAGGAAGAAGGGATATTAACTTAAAGACAGTTTAACAAAAAGGCAGAGCGATATTAACATAAAGACAGTTTAACATGGAGGAAGAGGGATATTAACAGAAAGACAGTTTAACATGGAGGAAGAGGGATATTAACATAAAGACAGTTTAACGTGGAGGAAGAGGGATATTAACATTAAGACAGTTTAACAAAGAGGAAGCATGATATTAACATAAAAACTGTTTAACATGGAGGAAGAGGGAAGTTAACATAAAGACAGTTTAACATGGAGGAAGAGGAATAGTAACATAAAGACAGTTTAACAAAGAAGAAGAGGGAAATTAACATAAATACAGTTTAAAATGGAGGAAGAGGAATGTTCATATAAAGAACGTTTTAAATGGAGGAAGAGGGATATTTACATAAAGACAGTTTAACAAAGAGGAAGAGGGATATTAACATAAAGACAGTTTAACACAAAGGCAGAGAGATATTAACATAAAGACAGTTTAACGTGGAGTAAGAGGGATATTAACATAACAACAGTTTAACGTGGAGGAAGATGGATTTAACATAAAGACAGTTTAACAAAGAGGAAGAGGGATATTAACATAAAGACAGTTTGACATGGAGGAAGAGGGATATTAACATAAAGACAGTTTGAAGTGGAGGAAGAGGGATATTATCATAAAAATGTCACGGACAGAAGAGGACCCAAGAGCGCAAGTTCAAATTCAGAGTTCTTTATTGAAGGTTTCAGGCGGGAAGAGGAGTGCCAGGGGTGTCAGGGGTTCCAGGGGTGCTTGGGGCTCTGGGGTTTTTCAGGGTCCTGTGGGTACCTGTGCTCCGGGGGTCACCAAATGTCCGGGGGTGTCCAGTCCAAGTGCTTAGTGTGTGTGTACCTGTGCTCCGGGGGTCACCAAATGTCCGGGGGTGTCCAGTCCAAGTGCTTAGTGTGTGTGTTCCCCAGTGATGGAGCGGCGTATCGGGCTGAGGGTGGTGAAGCGTCTGGGCACGCTCATCTGGTGGTCGGAGACCTGGGGGAACACACACACAACAGCAATATGAATGGCAGGCAGAAGTACAGATCAGGGCTGGGCAAATATCGTGGTGAGAGACAGAAAGCAGAATCGAGTTACCGGAGGGGCTGAAGATCGGAGAGTAGTCGAGGTCCAGAAGGCAGGTCGGGATAGACGGGGCAGTAGAACAAGGAGGCAGTCAAGAAAGGAACGGTATCACAAACAGGAGTCAGAGCGCAGACAGGCAGGTTACTGGTCCGGGTTTGAAGACGATCTGACAGGGCTTGGCTGAAAAACAGGGCTTGATATACTGGGAGAGGTTAGTGGGGAAATGCAGTTCAGCTGGCAGAGTAATTAGAACAGAGTGAGGCAAGGTGAGGATGGTGAGTGGGAAATGCAGTGCAGCTGGCCAGGTAACAAGAGCAGAGCAGGGCGGAGCCAGGTGGAGCTCGTTAGGCAGAGTAGGGAGAGAGTGAGCAGAGTGGCAGAGAATTGAATGCAATTAATGTTGCTACCAGGGAGAGAGAGTGCTCATGACAGGACCCCCCCTCCAAGGGACGGCCCCAGAAGTCCCAAGAACAACATCATGCCGGGAGGGTGGAGGGGAGCAGGCGGCGGGTCAGAACTCCTCCGAGCGGTCCGAGTGAATCTCCTCATCCTCAGAAGGAGCTGGAGGGTCACGGTCGGGAGACAGGACAGGCACTGAGACAGGAGCAGGGTCAGGCACAGGACAGGAAGCAGGGCGGGCAGGACGGCTAGGAACCCCTCTTGGACGGCCCCTACGGATTGCAGGCTGATCAGGATGTAGTCGGTGGAAGTCAGTGATAAGGGTCCGGTCCACTATCCTCCTGGCCGGGATCCAGGTCCTCTCCTCTGGACCATATCCCTCCCAGTCAACGAGGTACTGGAGACCCCTACCCCTTCGCCTAGAGCGGAGCAGCCGCCGGACGGTGAAGACAGGACCGCCATCTACGAGGCGCGGAGGAGGTGGCGCCGGAGCTGCAGGGACCAGGGGACTTTCATGGACCGGCTTGACCTTGGAGACGTGGAAGGTGGGGTGGACCCGCATGGAAGCGGGCAACTGAAGTCGGACCGCCGTTGGACTGATGACTTTCTGCACAGGAAAAGGACCAATGAAGCGAGGGGCCAGCTTTCGTGATTCAACCCGCAGCGGCAGATCCCGGGCAGACAGCCAGACCTTCTGACCAACCCGGTAAGTAGGTGCTGGGGTCCTCCGTCGGTTGGCACCGACGGCGTAGCTGGTTCCAGACTTCAGGAGCACAGTGCGAGCCTGGGCCCAAGTGCGGCGGCAGCGGCGGGCATACGCAAGAGCAGACGGACAGGTGGCATCCGCCTCCTGGCTGGCAAACAGTGGAGGTTGATACCCGTAGACACACTGAAAGGGGGAGAGCCCGGTGGAGGAACTGGTGAGTGAATTATGGGCATATTCCACCCAGAGCAGGTGTTGAGCCCAGGCCCGGGGATTTTGGGAAGCCACACACCTCAGTGCCTTCTCCAGCTCCTGGTTCATGCGTTCAGTCTGGCCGTTTGACTGCGGGTGGAATCCAGACGATAGGCTGGCGGTGGCCCCAAGGAGATGACAGAACTCCTTCCAAAAGGTTGCTGAGAATTGCGGGCCCCGGTCTGACACTATATCCTGGGGTAGGCCATGGATACGAAACACATGTTCCAGGACCACCTGGGAGGTCTCTTTAGCAGAGGGTAGTTTGGGAAGGGGCACGAAGTGGGTCATCTTACTAAAGCGGTCAACAATGGTAAGGATGACTGTGTGTCCGTCAGAGGGCGGAAGGCCCGTAACAAAGTCCAGTGAAACGTGGGACCAGGGCCTCTTGGGTATGAGTAGGGGTTGCAGCAACCCAGCAGGAGGCTGGTTGGGGGTCTTGTTTCGGTTACAAGTGGGACAAGCTCGGATGAATTCTCGGACATCCCGTCTCATCCGCCGCCACCAGAACCGCTGGCGGACCAGATGAAGGGTGCGAGTGATGCCGGGATGACAGGCCAGACGGGATTCGTGCCCCCACTGAATCACAGGTGACCTGAGATTTGCTGGAACAAACAGACGGTTGGGGGCGCTGGTGCTTGGACCTGGCTGGTCCCGAAGAGCCTCCATGACCTGCTTCTCGATCTCCCAGGTGAGGGCCGCTACGACCAAGTGGCTGGGAAGAATGGGGGCTGTCATGGCGGTGGTCTCGTCCTTCTGAAACATCCGGGAAAGAGCATCAGGTTTGATGTTGCGAGATCCCGGGCGGTAGGAGAGCGTGAAATTGAAGCGCGTAAAGAACAGAGACCACCGCTGTTGACGGGAGTTCAGCCTCCTGGCTGTTTGGATATACTCCAGGTTCTTGTGGTCTGTCCACACTACGAATGGTTCCTTTGACCCCTCTAACCAGTGCCGCCATTCTTCAAGGGCGAGCTTGACAGCCAACAGCTCGCGGTTCCCAATGTCGTAGTTGCATTCGGCAGGGGTTAGCCGACGGGAGTAGAAGGCACAGGGGTGCATCTTGCCATCCTCAGCTGCTCTTTGAGAAAGCACTGCACCCACTCCCACGTCCGAAGCATCTACCTCCACCACAAACTGCCTTGCTGCATCTGGCATCTGGAGGATGGGAGCAGAAGTGAAACATGTCTTGAGGATATTGAAGGCCTTATCAGCAGCTGATGTCCATTGGTACGGTTGTTTAGTGCTGGTTAGCGCCGTGAGGGGTGCAGCCACTGTGCTATAGTTTCTGATGAATCTCCTATAAAAGTTGGCAAAGCCCAGGAACTGTTGCAACTTTTTCCGAGACTCAGGAACTGGCCAGGAAGTGACAGCCGACACCTTCGTGAGATCCATCTGAATGCTGCCCTCGGTCACCACATACCCCAGGAATGAAACGGTCTTGGCATGGAACTCGCACTTCTCTGCCTTCACGAAAAGAGAGTTCTCCAGCAGGCGGCGCAGGACCAACTGGACGTGGTGCGTGTGTTCTGACAGAGTCTTTGAGAATATTAAAATATCGTCAAGGTACACAAATACGAACGTATTTAGCATGTCCCTGAGGATATCATTCACTAGGGCTTGAAAAACTGCTGGGGCATTGGTGAGGCCGAAGGGCATGACGAGATATTCATAGTGGCCGGTTGGTGTGTTGAACGCTGTCTTCCATTCGTCTCCCTCCCTCATCCGCACCAGATGGTAGGCATTGCGAAGGTCCAGCTTTGTGAATACAGTGGCCCCCTGCAGCAGTTCGAAGGCAGACGAAAGTAAGGGCAGTGGGTAGCGATTCTTAACCGTGATGTCGTTCAGACCCCGGTAATCTATGCATGGACGAAGAGAACCGTCCTTCTTGCCGACAAAGAAGAATCCCGCTCCTGCGGGGGAAGATGACGGTCTAATTATCCCGGCGGCAAGAGAGTCATTAATGTAGTCCTCCATGGCCTTTCTTTCCGGGGCTGACAGTGAATACAGACGACCCTTGGGAGGTGCTGTGCCAGGCAGGAGATCAATCGCGCAGTCATAGGGTCTGTGTGGGGGTAGAGATGTCGCCTTGGATTTGTTGAACACCTCTTTCAGGCTGTGGTAACAGGCCGGAACATTGGATATGTCGGAGGTAGCGCTAGATCTTTCCCGGTGAACGGGCAGGGTGGCCCCCCTTAAACAGGTCTGGTGACAACTCCTTCCCCACTCACGGACTGTTCCTGTCTCCCAGTCGATGTGGGGGTTGTGCTGACGGAGCCACGGGTATCCAAGAATGAGTGGTTGGCCAGGTGAGTGTAGGAGGTGAAACTGGATGGACTCCTGGTGGTTTCCTGACAGCAGGATTGTCACAGGGGCGGAGATATGAGTGACAGTGCCAAGATGATGCCCATCCAGGGCTCGTGCAGGAATGGGTTGTGTCAGTTGATGATGGTTCACGCCCAGTTGCTGTGCAAGCTCAGGGTCCATGATGTTTGCTTCGGCTCCGGAATCCACAAGGGCGGCCAATGTATGAGTCTTGTCAGAAAGCTGAAGGCGGAGATGAAGCAGGGTCTTTCGGATGGAGGGAGACTGAAGGCTTGTTGAGCTCACCCGGATCTCCCCTACACCTGGTGAGCTGCGGCTTTTGCCGGACAAGTGGCGACACGGTGATTTTCGCCACCACAGTAGAGGCAAAGGTTGGAGCTTAGACGGCGCCGACGCTCCTCGGGAGTCAGAGAGGCACGGCCAATCTCCATGGGCTCAGGCTGATTGAGTTGGCTATGGGACTTGACAGGCAGGGGCTGGACAGAAGCGGTATCGACCCGAGTGCGGATGGCAGGTTGACTGAGACGGCCCTTCTCCCTCCTCCGGGTCTGTATACGGCGGTCAATGCGGACGGCAAGGTCAATGGCGGCATCAAGCGTTGAGGGCGGGTCATGGGAAACAAGCTCGTCTTTGATATAGTCCGCCAGGCTATGGAGGAAGGCTTGCACCAGTGCCTCTGGGTTAAACGAGCTTTGACTGGCCAGGGTACGAAAGTCAATGGAGAAGTCTGCCACTGTCCGATTGCCCTGACGGATGGTGAGCAGAGCTTGTGACGCTTCGGCTGTTGGCGAGCCTAGGTCAAAGACCTTTAACATCTCCTCCTCAAAGGCACTGAAGGAGGCACAGGCTGGGGTTTGCCGGTCGAATTCCGCCGTTCCCCACAACCGAGCTCGACCGGTGAGATGTGTGATGACATACCCCACCTTGGCTCCCTCTGTTGAGAAAGTCCTGGGCTGTAGTGCAAACTGGATTCGGCAGCTGCTCAAGAATGGTCTTACTTGCTTCTGGTTGCCATCAAAACGTTCCGGGTTCCCAATCTTTGGTTCAGGAGCGTGGGGATCTGGTGGCAGCACTGCCGGGCCTGCAGCATTGGGACCTCCAGCGGAGGGATGAAGGAGTGTCGGTGGTACAGGAACAGAAGGACCAGGGGGGGGTGCAGGTGGAGTAGCCGGGTTTGAGAGTAGTTGCAGGGCTTGGGCTAGCTGTTGTTGCTGCAGTTGGAACTGTTGTTGCTGCTGGTTGAATAGCTGGAGAAGGGAAGCGATGTCGCCAGCCATCCGATTTATGTCTCCCTCAGAGCGTTCCAGTCGCTGTAGGGCAGTCATCTCTGGCTCTTCTTCCATCGTGGTCAGGGAGTGCGCTGGGTCCATGAAGGTCAGATCGTTCTGTCACGGACAGAAGAGGACCCAAGAGCGCAAGTTCAAATTCAGAGTTCTTTATTGAAGGTTTCAGGCGGGAAGAGGAGTGCCAGGGGTGTCAGGGGTTCCAGGGGTGCTTGGGGCTCTGGGGTTTTTCAGGGTCCTGTGGGTACCTGTGCTCCGGGGGTCACCAAATGTCCGGGGGTGTCCAGTCCAAGTGCTTAGTGTGTGTGTACCTGTGCTCCGGGGGTCACCAAATGTCCGGGGGTGTCCAGTCCAAGTGCTTAGTGTGTGTGTTCCCCAGTGATGGAGCGGCGTATCGGGCTGAGGGTGGTGAAGCGTCTGGGCACGCTCATCTGGTGGTCGGAGACCTGGGGGAACACACACACAACAGCAATATGAATGGCAGGCAGAAGTACAGATCAGGGCTGGGCAAATATCGTGGTGAGAGACAGAAAGCAGAATCGAGTTACCGGAGGGGCTGAAGATCGGAGAGTAGTCGAGGTCCAGAAGGCAGGTCGGGATAGACGGGGCAGTAGAACAAGGAGGCAGTCAAGAAAGGAACGGTATCACAAACAGGAGTCAGAGCGCAGACAGGCAGGTTACTGGTCCGGGTTTGAAGACGATCTGACAGGGCTTGGCTGAAAAACAGGGCTTGATATACTGGGAGAGGTTAGTGGGGAAATGCAGTTCAGCTGGCAGAGTAATTAGAACAGAGTGAGGCAAGGTGAGGATGGTGAGTGGGAAATGCAGTGCAGCTGGCCAGGTAACAAGAGCAGAGCAGGGCGGAGCCAGGTGGAGCTCGTTAGGCAGAGTAGGGAGAGAGTGAGCAGAGTGGCAGAGAATTGAATGCAATTAATGTTGCTACCAGGGAGAGAGAGTGCTCATGACAAAAAAACGTTTAACATGGAGGAAGAGGGATATTAACATGAAGACAGTTTAACAAAGAGGAAGAGGGATATCAACATAAAGACAGTTTAAAATGGAGGAAGAGGGATGTTCATATAAAGAAAGTTTTATATGGAGGAAGAGGGATATTTACATAAAGACAGTTTAACATGGAGGAAGAGGGATATTATAATGAGGACAGTTTAAAATGGAGGAAGAGGGATGTTAACATAAAGACAGTTTAACAAAGAGGAAGAGGGATATTAACATGAAGACAGTTTTACAAAGAGGAATAGGGATATTAACATGAAGACAGTTTTACAAAGAGGAAGAGGGATATGAACATAAAGACAGTTTAACAAAAAGACAGAGGGATGTTAACATAAAGACAGTTTAACGTGGAGGAAGAGAAAGGATATTAACATAAAGACAGTTTAACAAAGAGGAAGAGGGATATTAACGTAAAGACAGTTTAACATGGAGGAAGAGGGATATTAACATGAAGACAGTTTAACAAAAAGGCAGAGGGATATTAACATAAAGACAGTTTAAAATGGAGGAAGAGAGATATTAACATAAAGACAGTTTAAAGTGGAGGAAGAGGGACATTAACATAAAGACAGTTTAACGTGGATGAAGGGGGGAATTAACATAAAGACAGTTTAACAAAGAGGCAAAGGGATATTTACATTAAGACAGTTTAACAAAGAGGAAGAGGGATATCAACATAAAGACAGTTTAAAATGGAGGAAGACGGATGTTCATATAAAGAAAGTTTTAAATGGAGGCAGGGATATTTACATAAAGACAGTTTAACAAAGAGGAAGAGGGATGTTAACATAAAGTCAGTTTAACATGGAGGAAGAGGGATATTAACATGAAGACAGTTTTACAAAGAGGAAGAGGGATATTAACATAAAGACAGTTTAACAAAAAGACAGAGGGATATTAACATAAAGACAGTTTAACATGGAGGAAGAGGGATATCAACATAAAGACAGTTTAAAATGGAGGAAGAGGGATGTTCATATAAATACAGTTTTAAATGGAGGAAGACGGATGTTCATATAAAGAAAGTTTTAAATGGAGGAAGAGGGATATTTACATAAAGACAGTTTAATAAAGAGGAAGAGGGATATTTATATAAAGACAGTTTAACCAAAAGGCAGAGGGATATTAACATAAATACAGTTAAAATGGAGGAAGAGGCATATTAACATAAAGACAGTTTAACGTGGAAGAAGAGGGATATTAACATAACGACAGTTTAACAAATAGGAAAATAGATATTTACATTAAGACAGTTTAACAAAGAGGAAGAGGGATATTAACATAAATACAGTTAAAATGGAGGAAGAGGGATGTTAACATAAAGACAGATTAACATGGAGGAAGAGGGATATTAACATAAAGACAAGTTAACATGGAGAAAGAGGGATATTAACATAAAGACTGTTTAAAATGGAGCAAGAGGGATATCAACATAAATACAGTTTAAAATGGAGGAAGAGGGATGTTCATATAAAGAAAGTGTTAAATGGAGGAAGAGGGATATTTACATAAAGACAGTTTAACTAAGAGGAAGAAGGGATATTAACTTAAAGACAGTTTAACAAAAAGGCAGAGCGATATTAACATAAAGACAGTTTAACATGGAGGAAGAGGGATATTAACAGAAAGACAGTTTAACATGGAGGAAGAGGGATATTAACATAAAGACAGTTTAACGTGGAGGAAGAGGGATATTAACATTAAGACAGTTTAACAAAGAGGAAGCATGATATTAACATAAAAACTGTTTAACATGGAGGAAGAGGGAAGTTAACATAAAGACAGTTTAACATGGAGGAAGAGGAATAGTAACATAAAGACAGTTTAAAGTGGAGGAAGAGGGATATTAACATAAAGACAGTTTAACAAAGAAGAAGAGGGATATTAACATAAATACAGTTTAAAATGGAGGAAGAGGAATGTTCATATAAAGAACGTTTTAAATGGAGGAAGAGGGATATTTACATAAAGACAGTTTAACAAAGAGGAAGAGGGATATTAACATAAAGACAGTTTAACACAAAGGCAGAGAGATATTAACATAAAGACAGTTTAACGTGGAGTAAGAGGGATATTAACATAACAACAGTTTAACGTGGAGGAAGATGGATTTAACATAAAGACAGTTTAACAAAGAGGAATAGGGATATTTACATAAAGACAGCTTAACAAGAAGGATTGAGGGATATTAACATAAAGACAGTTTAACAAAGAGGAAGAGGTATATTAACATAAACACAGTTTAACATGGAGGAAGAGGGATGTTGTCAGAGTGTTGAGTGTGGATGTAGTGCAGGAATCAAGCGCAGGGACAAGGAGGTTCTTCAACGGACTTTAGTATATATATGTATCCCAACACGGGAAATGAGTCGCCAACCCAACCGGGCGGCACGAACAATTACGCACAACACACAGTGCGGAAAAACAAGAAAAGGCGCACGCAGTGCGAACTCTCGAAAATACTAAATAAACGAGAGAGAGAAGTACTCGGAGGCAAACTGACAATAACAATCACGCATAACACCTGCCCCAAACAAACCAACTAAATAAGGAGAATAATCAAGACACAAATAAGGGACAGGTGTTATGCACAGACAAAACCAAAAGAACAAAACACATCGAACGGTGGCAGCTAGTACTCCGGAGACGACGACCGCCGAAGTCCGCCCGAACAAGGAAGAGGAGCAGCCTCGGCCGAAACCGTGACAGTACCCCCCCCTTGACGCGCGGCTCCAGCCGTGCGCCGACCCGGAGCTCGAGGACGACCCGGACGACGCGGAGCAGGGCGCGCAGGATGACCCCGATGGAAATCGGTCAGTAGGGACTGGTCTAGCACGTCCCTCCTTGGCACCCAGCACCGCTCCTCCGGACCGTACCCCTCCCACTCCACGAGATATTGAAGACCCCCCATCCGGCGTCTAGAATCCAGAATGGACCTCACGGTGTACGCCGGAGCCCCCTCGATGTCCAACGGGGGCGGAGGAGTCTCCTCAATCTCAAAGTCCTGGAGTGGACCAGCTACCACCGGCCTGAGGAGAGACACATGGAACGAGGGGTTAATATTTTTGTAGTCAACAGGTAGTTCTAACCTATAACTCACCTCGTTCAATCTCCTCAGGACTTTAAACGGCCCCACAAACCGCCGACCCAGCTTCCGGCAGGGCAGGCGGAGGGGCAGGTTTCTGGTTGAGAGCCAGACTCGATCTCCAGGTGCGTACACTGGCCCCTCACTGCGGTGTAGGTCGGCGCTCGCCTTCTGTCGACGTATGGCACGCTGCAGATGGACGTGTGCAGCGTCCCACGTCTCCTCCGAGCGCCTTACCCACTCATCCACAGCGGGGGCCTCGATCTGGCTCTCATGCCATGGTGCCAGCACCGGCTGGTACCCCAACACACACTGAAACGGGGTTAGTTGGGTGGAGGAGTGGCGAAGAGAGTTCTGTGCCATCTCCGCCCAGGGCACATATCTCGCCCACTCCTCCGGCCGGCCCTGACAGTATGACCTCAGAAACCTACCCACATCCTGGTTGACACGTTCAACCTGCCCATTACTTTCCGGGTGGTAACCCGAGGTAAGGCTTACCGACACCCCCAACCGTTCCATAAATGCCCTCCACACTCTCGAGGTGAACTGGGGGCCTCGGTCAGACACTATATCCTCGGGTACCCCGTAATGCCGGAAGACATGGGTGAACAGAGCCTCCGCGGTCTGCAGGGCAGTGGGTAGACCCGGCATGGGAAGGAGACGACAGGCCTTCGAGAACCTATCCACAACGACCAGGATGGTAGTGTTTCCCTGTGAGGGGGGAAGGTCGGTAACAAAATCCACCGAGAGGTGGGACCAGGGTCGTTGTGGAATAGGCAGGGGTTGTAACTTACCCCTGGGCAAATGTCTGGGCGCCTTACACTGGGCACACACCGAACAGGAGGAAACATAAATCCTCACATCCCTAGCTAACGTTGGCCACCAGTACTTCGTGCTAAGGCAGTGCACTGTCCGGCCGATACCCGGATGACCAGAGGAGGGAGACGTGTGAGCCCAACAAATGAGGCGATCGCGTATCTCGAGCGGAACGTACGTCCGACCCACAGGACACTGAGGAGGACTCGGGTCGGTGCGTAACGCCCGCTCGATCTCACCATCAACCTCCCACACCACCGGAGCAACCAGACAAGACTCCGGTAGTATGGGCGTGGACTCAACTGACCTCTCCTCCGCGTCATACCGCCGGGACAGAGCATCTGCCTTCCCGTTCTGGGACCCAGGGATGTATGTGATCTTAAACACAAACCGGGCCAGGAACATAGTCCACCGAGCCTGGCGAGGATTCAGTCTCCTAGCTGCCCGGATGTACTCCAGGTTACGATGGTCAGTTTGAATGAGGAAAGGGTGTTGAGCCCCCTCGAGCCAATGCCGCCACACCTTTAGGGCCTGTACCACGGCTAACAGCTCCCTGTCCCCTACGTCATAATTCCGCTCCGCCGGACTGAGCTTCTTAGAGTAGAACGCACAGGGACGGAGTTTAGGTGGAGTACCAGAACGCTGGGAAAGAACGGCCCCTATTCCGGCCTCTGACGCGTCCACCTCTACTTGGAACGGTAAAGAGGGATCCGGATGCGCCAACACCGGCGCCGAGGTAAACAGGTCCTTCAGTCTCCCAAATGCCCTGTCCGCCTCAGCTGACCACCGCAAGCGCACCGGACCCCCCTTTAACAGAGACGTTATGGGAGCTGCCACCTGTCCAAAACCCCGGATAAACCTCCGGTAGTAATTCGCAAAACCCAAGAACCGTTGCACCTCCTTCACCGTGGTTGGGGTTTGCCAATTACGCACAGCTGACACCCGGTCTACCTCCATCTTCACCCCTGACGCAGATAACTGGTAACCCAGAAAGGAGACCGACTTCTGAAAAAACAGACATTTCTCTGCCTTGACATATAGGTCATGCTCCAACAGCCTCCGCAATACTCGGCGCACCAGGGCTACATGCTCAGCACGGGTAGGACTATACACCAGAATGTCGTCGATGTACACAACCACTCCCTGTCCCTGCATGTCCCGGAAAATCTCATCAACGAAGGATTGGAAGACTGAGGGAGCATTCATCAACCCATATGGCATGACTAGATACTCGTAGTGCCCGGAAGTCGTGCTAAACGCTGTCTTCCATTCATCGCCCTTACGGATGCGCACCAAGTTATATGCGCTCCTAAGATCCAATTTTGTAAAGAACCGCGCGCCGTGCAGTGACTCCGTCATAGTCGCAATCAGAGGAAGCGGATAGCTGTACTTCACTGTGATCTGATTGAGACCGCGGTAATCAATACACGGCCGCAGACCTCCATCCTTCTTCTTCACAAAAAAGAAACTTGAGGAAACGGGTGAAACGGAGGGCCGTATGTACCCCTGTCTAAGAGACTCAGAGATGTACGTCTCCATCGATTTTTTCTCCTCTTGAGACAAGGGATACACATGGCTCCGCGGGAGAGCTGCGCCTGACTGGAGATCTATCGCACAATCCCCCCGTCTATGAGGCGGCAGCTGCGCAGCCCTAGTCTTACTGAACGCCAGTGCCAAATCCTCATACTCGGGGGGAATCTGCAGTGCTGGCATTAGATTCGGACTCTCCACCGAGGTCGCCCCTATGGAAACACCCAGACACCGCCCCTCACATTGAGCAGACCACCCTTTAAGAGCTTTCTCTCGCCACCCAATAATAGGGTCATGAGTCATCAACCAGGGAAGACCCAGCACCACCGGATACGCAGGAGAGTCAATCAGATAAAGCTGAATTCTCTCCTCATGACCCTCCTGCGCCATCATCTGAAGTGGTGCTGTGACCTCCCTAATCAACCCAGACCCTAACGGACGGCTATCTAGGGCATGGACGGGGAAAGGCTTATCAACAGGAAGGAGGGGAATCCCTAACTCTAAACAGAACTGGCGATCTATAAAATTCCCAGCTGCGCCTGAATCTACCAGCGCCTTATGCTGGGAACGAGGTGCAACCTGTGGGAAACAAACAGGCAAGGTTAGGTGCACGACAGAAAGCTCTGGGTAAGCAGGGCGCCTACTCACCTGGGGGGACCCCCCAATGCTAGACCTGCCATCTCCTCCCCTGGAGGACCCGCCCCAGCACCTAGCCGCAGTGTGCCCTCCACGACCACAGTTGGTGCAAGGGCCGGGTCCCCTCGGGCTCCTCCTCCTGCGTTCCCTAGCGCCAGCACCTCCGAGCTCCATAGGGCTAGGCTCAGAGGTGCTGGAGAGTGGAATGGGCAGACCCCCCCCTCCGGGACGCCCACGGGTGGCGAGCAGGGTATCCAGCCGGATGGCCATGTCGACCAGCTGGTCGAACGTCAACGACGTGTCCCTGCACGCCAACTCTCGCTGGACGTCCTCCCGGAGGCTGCAGCGGAAATGGTCGATATGGGCCCGCTCATTCCACCCTGCGTCAGCCGCTAGGGTCCGGAACTCCAAGGCAAAGTCCTGTGCGCTCCTCATCCCCTGTCGGAGGTAGAACAGACGCTCCCCCGCCGCCTTCCCCTCTGGTGGATGGTCGAATACAGCACGGAAGCGGCGGGAGAACTCCGCATAGTTCGTGGTTGCGGCGTCCATTCTCCTCCACTCGGCGTTGGCCCACTCCAACGCCTTGCCGGTGAGACAGGAGATGAGGGCTGAGACGCTCTCGTGTCCCGAGGGCGCCGGGTGGACGGTGGCGAGGTAGAGCTCCACCTGCAGCAGGAACCCTTGACACCCGGCGGTGGAGCCGTCGTACGCCCTCGGGAGCGAGAGCCGAATCCCACTGGGTTCCGGAGATGTACCCTGAGGGCTGACCGCTGGAGCTGGGTCGGTGGTGGGAGGTGTGGGCACCCCGCTGGTCTCCCATCGGTGTAGGGTGGTCATCACCCTATCCAGGGCGTGACACACCTGGTTCATACGGTCCTCCTGACCACGAAGCCGTTCGTCCAGATCGGCGGTCGGCGCGGTCGCTCCTGCTGATTCCATGTGGATGCGTGATTCTGTCAGAGTGTTGAGTGTGGATGTAGTGCAGGAATCAAGCGCAGGGACAAGGAGGTTCTTCAACGGACTTTAGTATATATATGTATCCCAACACGGGAAATGAGTCGCCAACCCAACCGGGCGGCACGAACAATTACGCACAACACACAGTGCGGAAAAACAAGAAAAGGCGCACGCAGTGCGAACTCTCGAAAATACTAAATAAACGAGAGAGAGAAGTACTCGGAGGCAAACTGACAATAACAATCACGCATAACACCTGCCCCAAACAAACCAACTAAATAAGGAGAATAATCAAGACACAAATAAGGGACAGGTGTTATGCACAGACAAAACCAAAAGAACAAAACACATCGAACGGTGGCAGCTAGTACTCCGGAGACGACGACCGCCGAAGTCCGCCCGAACAAGGAAGAGGAGCAGCCTCGGCCGAAACCGTGACAGATGTTAACATAAAGATAGTTTAACATGGAGGAAGAGGGATATTAACATAAAGTCAGTTTAGATGGGAGGAAGAGGGATGTTAACATAAAGACAGTTTACATGGAGGAAGAGGGATATTAACATAAAGTCAGTTTAACATTGTGGAAGAGGGATATTAACATAAAGACAGCTTAGATGGGAGGAAGAGGGATATTAACATAAAGACAGTTTAACATGGAGGAAGAGGGATATTAACATGAGGACAGTTTAAAATGGAGGAAGAGGGATATTAACATAAATACAGTTTAACAAAGAGGAATAGGGATATTAACATGAAGACAGATTTACAATGAGGAAGAGGGATATTAACATAAAGACAGTTTTAAAAAATACAGAGGATATTAACATGAAGATAGTTTAACAAAAATACAGAGGGATATTAACATAAAGACAGTTTAAAATGGAGGAGGAAGGATATCAACATAAAGACAGTTTAACATAGAGGAAGAGCGATATTAACGTAAAGACAGTTTAACATGGAGGAAGAAGGATATTAACATAAAGACAGTTTAACATAGAGGAAGAGGTATATTAACATAAAGACAGTTTAACATGGAGGAAGAGGGATATTAACATAAAGACAGTTTAACATGGAGGAAGAGGGATATTAACATAAAAACAGTTTAACAAAGAGGAAGAGGGATATTAACATAAAGACAGTTTAACGTGGAGGAAGAGGGATATTAACCCTCCCTGGAAGACCAGAGAGGAGGGTAGGCTTTTACAGTTCAACCTTGTTGGCAGCTCCATCCCTCCTTATGTGTGTTGCAGCTGCCTGGGCCAAGCCAGCATTAGCATGCTGAAGATGCTTATGTAAACTGTCATGGGCTACGTCCCAAATTGCAACTTATTCCCTATAAAGTGCATCTTATTCCCTATAAAGTGCATCTTATTCCCTATAAAGTGCACCACCCATAGGACTGTGGTCTAAAGTAGTGCACTATGTAGGGAATAGGGTAGGACACTATGTAGGGAATAGGGTGTCATTTGGGATTCAACCATGCTGTTGGAGCTGGGCCAATGTGGGAATTTCTGCTCTGAATTGGGCCACTATCTATTCTGTGAGAGATGCTTGGTTTTATACTGGGGTTGATTTGAGTTCTGTTACCGGAATATAATTAATTGCACTTTGGTAGTAAAAAGCATGCTCTGACAGGGAAATTTGGTGATGGAAATTGTTTATACACTGCTCAAAAAAATTAAGGGAACACTAAAATAACACTTCCTAGATCTGAATGAATGAAATAATCTTGTTAAATACTTTTTTCTTTACATAGTTGAATGTGCTGACAACAAAATCACACAAAAATTATCAATAGAAATCAAATTTATCAACCCATGGAGGTTTGGATTTGGAGTCACCCTCAAAATTAAAGTGGAAAACCACACTACAGGCTGATCCAACTTTGATGTAATGTCCTTAAAACAAGTCAAAATGAGGCTCAGTAGTGTGTGTGGCCTCCATGTGCCTGTATGACCTCCCTACAATGCCTGGGCATGCTCCTGATGAGGTGGCGGATGGTCTCCTGAGGGATCTCCTCCCAGACCTGGACTAAAGCATCCGCCAACTCCTGGACAGTCTGTGGTGCAACGTGGCGTTGGTGGATGGAGCGAGACATGATGTCCCATATGTGCTCAATTGGATTCAGGTCTGGGGAACGGGCGGGCCAGTCCATAGCATCAATGCCTTCCTCTTGCAGGAACTGCTGACACACTCCAGCCACATGAGGTCTAGCATTGTCTTCCATTAGGAGGAACCCAGGGCCAACCGCACCAGCATATGGTCTCACAAGGGGTCTGAGGATCTCATCTCGGTACCTAATGGCAGTCAGGCTACCTACCTCTGGCAAGCACATGGAGGGCTGTGCGGCCCCCCAAAGAAATGCCACCCCACACCATGACTGACCTACCGCCAAACCGGTCATGCTGGAGGATGTTGCAGGCAGCAGAACGTTCTCCACGGCGTCTCCAGACTCTGTCACGTCTGTCACATGTGCTCAGTGTGAACCTGCTTTCATCTGTGAAGAGCACAGGGCGCCAGTGGCGAATTTGCCAATCTTGGTGTTCTCTGGCAAATGCCAAACGTCCTGCACGGTGTTGGGCTGTAAGCACAACCCCCACCTGTGGACGTCGGGCCCTCATACCACCCTCATGTAGTCTGTTTCTGACCGTTTGAGCAGACACATGCACATTTGTGGCCTGCTGGAGGTCATTTTGCAGGGCTCTGGCAGTGCTCCTCCTGCTCCTCCTTGCACAAAGGCGGAGGTAGCAGTCCTGCTGCTGGGTTGTTGCCCTCCTACGGCCTCCTCCACGTCTCCTGATGTACTGGCCTGTCTCCTGGTAGCGCCTCCATGCTCTGGACACTACGCTGACAGACACAGCAAACCTTCTTGCCACAGCTCGCATTGATGTGCCATCCTGAATGAGCTGCACTACCTGAGCCAATTGTGTGGTTGGAGACTCCGTCTCATGCTACCACTAGAGTGAAAGCACCGCCAGCATTCAAAAGTGACCAAAACATCAGCCAGGAAGCATAGGAACTGAGAAGTGGTCTGTGGTCACCACCTGCAAAACCAGTCCTTTATTGGGGGTGTCTTGCTAATTGCCTATAATTTCCACCTGTTGTCTATTCCATTTGCACAACAGCATGTGAAATGTATTGTCAATGTTTTGTTGTCAGTGTTGCTTCCTAAGTGGACAGTTTGATTTCACAGAAGTGTGATTGACTTGGAGTTACATTGTGTTGTTTAAATATTCCCTTTATTTTTTTGAGCAGTGTATAAATGTTTTGAGTTGATTGACCTGTCAGTGTAATGCACTAAAGGCAACACTATATCGTCACCTCTTTCACTGTCCCACCTCCACCAACCCTATCTGAACATCATGGAACTAAGGCCTCTTCCAACATGGATAGAAACATCATGAATTATAAACCTGCAACTACTGCTCAATCAGTCAATCAGTCAGTCAATCAATCAGATACCCAGCCGAAGTAAAATCAGTCTGAATAAACTGTTTTGTAATAAACTTAATTGTGATTGGTTCATCTCTCAGGTGTTTGCCACCTACCCCAATGAGGACTATGACCGTCGGAACGAGGACGTGGACCCCATGGCTGCATCTGCCGAGTACGAGCTGGAGAAGAGGGTGGAGAGGCTCGATCTGTTCCCCGTCACACTGGAGAAAGGTACACCTCAGCCCAGTTACCCCCATAACCTTAATCTGGGATTCAGTTACCCCATAACCTTTATGTGGCATTCTGGGATTCAGTTACCCCCATAACCTTAATGTGGCAATCTGGGATTCAGTTACCCCCATAACCTTAATGTGGCAATCTGGGATTTAGTTAGACAATACAGAAATGCAATACAGGAAGTTAACATAGGGTAAAAGGGCTGTCACAGGAAAACATTAAATTGAAAAGCTATTATGAAACAAAAGAGCATTTCATTTTCATTATGGATTAGGATGACTATGATTTTATTTACTTCTCACAGTTGGGACTGCATTTCTCCTCTATCCACTGTGTCCTCAGATGGTGATGGACTGGGTATCAGTATCATTGGGATGGGGGCGGGGGCAGACATGGGCCTGGAGAAACTGGGCATCTTTGTCAAGACGGTCACCGATAAAGGAGCAGCGCACAGGGACGGCAGGTACGTCACAAAAAAAAGTTTCCCCCTCCCCAACACATTCCCCCAACCCCCTCAGACCCCCTCCCCAACCCATTCCCCCAACCCCCTCAGTCCCCCTCCCCTCCCCAACCCATTCCCCCAACCCCCTCAGTCCCCCTCCCCTCCCCAACCTGTTCCCCCAACCCCCTCAGTCCCCCTCCCCTCCCCTCCCCAACCCATTCCCCCAACCCCCTCCCCAACCCATTCCCCCAACCCCCTCAGTCCCCCTCCCCAACCCATTCCCCCCAACCCCCTTGTCCCCCTCCCCAACCCATTCCCTCAACCCCCTTCAGTCCCCCTCCCCAACCCATTCCCCCAACCCCCTCAGTCCCCCTCCCCAACCCATTCCCCCCAACCCCCTTGTCCCCCTCCCCAACCCATTCCCCCAACCACCTCAGTCCCCCTCCCCAACACATTCCCCCAACCCCCTCAGTCCCCCTCCCCAACCCATTCCCTCAACCCCCTCAGTCCACCTCCCCAACCCATTCCCCCAACCCCCTCAGTCCCCCTCCCCAACCCATTCCCTCAACCCCCTCAGTCCCCATCCCCATTCCCCAGCCCCCTCAGTCCCCATCCGCAACCCAATCCCCCAACCTCCTCAGTCCGCCTCCCCTCCCCAACCCGTTCCCCCAACTCCCTCAGTCCCCCTCCCCTCCCCTCCCCAACCCATTCCCCCAACCCTCTCCCCAACCCATTCCCCCAACCCCCTCAGTCCCCCTCCCCAACCCATTCCCCCAACCCCTTCAGTCCCCCCCCCCAACCCATTCCCCCAACCCCCTTGTCCCCCTCCCCAACCCATTCCCCCAACCCCCCCAGTCCCCCTCCCCAACCCATTCCCCCCCCCCTTGTCCCCCTCCCCAACCCATTCCACCAACCACCTCATGCCCCCTCCCCAACACATTCCCCCAACCCCCTTGTCCCCCTCCCCAACCCATTCCCTCAACCCCCTCAGTCCCCCTCCCCAACCCATTCCCCCAACCCCCTCAGTCCCCCTCCCCAACCCATTCCCTCAACCCCCTCAGTCCCCCTCCCCAACCCATTCCCCAACCCCCTCAGTCCCCCTCCCCAACCCATTCCCCAACCCCCTCAGTCCCCATCCCCATTCCCCCAGCCCCCTCAGTCCCCCTCCGCAACCCAATCCCCCAACCCCCTCAGTCCCCCTCCCCGACCCATTCCCCCCAACCCCCTCATTCCCCATCCACCCGCCTGCATCCTCCCTCCCTCCCCACCCGGAAACCATGTTTCCCACCCCTTTCCACACCGCCTAACCCCCCTCCTCCTGCATCTTCATCTGTCCAACCTCACCCCTTCCCATCTCGTCCAGCAACTGAGGTTGCTTATCAGTCCCCCTCCCACCCAGTTGACTAATTGAATCAGGTGTGCCAATTTAGGGAGGGTTGGGAAACCCTGGTTTAAGAGATAGTTCAATGAACATAATTTCCTCCAGGGCAATGGGAGCCACCATATTTCTCTCTATTGTCGGCCAGGGAGTAGAAGAGTGATGTCTAAACCATTGGGTGAAATGCTAGTGCTTGGATTTAATGATTAATGATGATTTAATAATCTAAGAAGCAATCAAGCATGTGAGATGAGCCAGACTTGTGTGTCTAGTAGTAGTATTAACATCTTGGTCTAGCTTGCTGATTTGATATGGTTCCTTGTGTGAGCAGGTCTCGCTTGCAAAATAGATTTCTATCTCAATGAGACAAACCTGTATAAATAAAAGTTGAATGAAAAATGAGTGAAAAAGTAAGCATGTTCTAAGAGTCCTGACTGAGGTTGTTGTGCTGCTTTGTGTTTCTCCATCCAGGATCCAGGTGAATGACCTGATAGTGGAGGTGGATGGGACCAGTCTGGTGGGGGTAACCCAGACCTTCGCTGCTTCTGTCCTCAGGAACACCACAGGCACCGTCAAGTGAGGATTCGTTTTTGGGGATGCATCCCAAATTGCACCTTATTCCCTTTATAGTGCACTACCGTTGACCAGAGTCCAACTACTGCTGCTTTTAAAACAATTTTAAAACAATTAGCTACTGAGAGAGAATAGAGTTGCTTTGATGGATGTCGCTCTCAAACACTTGAATACAGTTAAATTGCTTGGCCCTGTATGAAGTTGGACCCATCAAGTCTGATCTCTACTCTATTGTCTTTGTAGTATAGCGTGATGCCAGACACCATTAAGGTTTTCTGTAGACATGTTCTTCTTAGTTTGCAGCAGCTTTAGATTCTAGCGAGACTGGCAAAATGACCACACACTGTGTAGATCAGGTCATGCAGAGTAGTCATCAGAAGCCAAATAGGGCCATGATGATAGTAGGATGAAGAGCCACCACTTCCTTTCAGAGATATAGCAACAGAACCACAGCAGAACCACAGCAGAACCACAGCAGAACCACAGACAAAGCTCAAACTCTACATTTGGACCATAGAAGAGCATAAAAACATCACCATCATCCTCACAGCAGGCATCAACACAATTATCATTCTGAAATGCCAATCTATTTGTGGATGACTGAATGGGGCACCAGAGTCATCTGCCTGTTCCCCAATCCCCAACACTCCTTTGTCATCCTATAGGCTCATTCATTCATAATTCAGGAACTAGTGGTCAGTGGAGCTATGCGGGTAATTGTTAGCGTGTGGTGTGTGGTGTGTCTGTGTTTGCATGTGTGCGTGTGTGTGTGCGTGTGCGTGTGTGCGTGTATAATTGTTAGTGTTGTGTGACTTGTCGAAGATCAGGGCCCTCTTCAGAGATTGCTCATGAATTATAGAACAGGGTAGACGGGGAAGGAAATGCTGAGGCAGGCGGTCAGTCGGTCAGTCCTATTCATAAAAATATCAGCCAGGGGAATGGATGGATGGATGAGGATGGGAACTGTGTTGGTTAGCATTTAATTAGCTGATAGTTAGCGGAGGGAATTGTAAGGCTGTTGTGGTCGTCTTGATAACTGACTGACTATGGGTAGTCATTCTGAACTACTCAGATTCCTTTTACATAGCTGAGGAAGGTATTACACTGAAAAACATGTCTCTCTCGGAGCATACTGTATATTGAGTCAAAATAATCTAAATGTTGAAAGAGGCTATATAATTCTGATTATTTAACCTCTTGCTAAGGGACCATATCATATAGGTTCCTCTTATTGCAGTCCACATAGGAAGCCGTTTTCAAAAGCTGTGTAATTGTATGCAGGTTTCTGATTGGTCGAGAGAAGCCAGGCGAGCAGAGTGAGGTGGCCCAGCTGATCCAACAGACCCTGGAACAGGAGCGCTGGCAGAGAGAGCTGATGGAACAACGCTACAGCCAGTACATGGAGGACCAAGAGGTAGGTCTCCAACCAATCTACAATCAGTCAACAATCAGTCTACAACTAGTCTATATTCAGTCTACAACCAGCATAGGTAGGTCTACAACCAATCTACAGCCAGTGAATGGACAACCAAGAGGTACAGTACAGATGGACAGAAAGACTTGTCCAATAAGAATACAGATGTTTGCTTTATGTTACAAAAGGATTTGCTACTGTGTGCCCTAAGGAACATGACCCTGAACACTGATGGTTTAGAGACAGAAACAGAAACCTGGCCACTATTTGAATTGTTCAAATGACTATTAAGCTTTTTAGGTCAATCTTTGCCTTTGTGTGTTCTCTTTCCCCCTCAGCTTTAGGATTAAGATATGTGTGCCAATCGCATCTTTGTCAGAATGGACCCGGTGGCTGTATTGAGTGAGCTGAATGGGCGTGTGTCCATAGGTACGCTGTTACTGTTCAGTGTAGCCTGCAGACAGTATAAACACAAGTCTGCTTCCCAAAATACACTATTCTTCCTCAGGGCTCTGGTCAAAGGTAGTGCACTATATAGACTATATAGACAGTAGGATGCCATTTGGGACACATCCCAACAGGTCAGTTCAGAGAGTCCCCCTAGGACTCCTTTTTTAATCTGTTTATGATGTTTTGGCCACTTCCTCTCTGGGTTGTTGGGGGTAGAGATTTTATAGGACATCCAACCCACAATTGGTTCAGGTCATCAGCACAGTCCAAGCTCTTCTCTGTCCTGGCACCCCAATGGTGGAACCAGCTTCCCCCTAAAGTCAGGACAGCGGAGTCCCTGTCCATCTTCCGAAAACATCTGAAACCCTACCTCTTTGAAGAGTATCTTAAATAATTATCACGGCGCCCCCGATGCCCCCCTCAAAAAGGCACTTGTATCTTCCTACTAGCTCTGACTTTGCTGATGAATACTTATTTGAGGGAAAATGTACTTGATACGCTTGTGATGTGTTGTCCCACCTAGCTATCTTAAGATGACTGCACTAACTGGAAGTCGCTCTGGATAAGAGTGTCTGCTAAATGACTCAAATGTAAATGTCATCACCTATCACAAGGAGGATGTTTTGACCTCTATCCAATCAAAATCCTATGAGGATGCAGGACATTCTTAAATTCTCCATCTTATTACGATGACATGCAGAATGATAGCATAAATGCTGAGGTTTAGTTCTGGTGTGTTCTCACCCCCTATCTAGGGACCTGCTTCACTGGTGTTATATGCCATCTAGTGGCCAGTCTCAGTATCAATAGAGAACCAACAATTATAATAACCATGAAGCTCTTGTAGAGGCAGCAGTCACAGGCAATTATAAAAATGCTGTGGGATGGATGGATGGATGGATGATGGACGGATGGATGAATGGATGGATGGAACTATATTGAACCTATTCAAAGATGCAGACACTTTGGCCCTCTCAATTAAGACCTGGAGGCATTGTGGAAAACCCCAGACCCAATAGAGACTTCAGGCTCACTTGTCCGCTCTTCCCCCAGGGTGGTGAATATGGTACTGACGAGGAGGAGGATGAGGAGGAAGAGGTCAGCCCCACACATCCCTCTGCCATCGAGGTGTTTGACCTGGCTGAGAACGAGGACATCTCTCACCTGGAGACGGACCCTGAGAAGCTAGCCCATAAGAACCAGGAAGTGAGAGGAGACAAAGTTAAAGACAAATTCCTGATATAGTACACTACTACACTCTATTCCTGATATAGTACACTACTACACTCTATTCCTGATATAGTACACTACTACACTCTATTCCTGATATAGTACACTACTACACTCTATTCCTGATATAGTACACTACTACACTCTATTCCTGATATAGTACACTACTACACTCTATTCCTGATATAGTACACTACTACACTCTATTCCTGATATAGTACACTACTACACTCTATTCCTGATATACAGTTGAAGTCGGAAGTTTACATACACCTTAGCCAAATACATTTAAACTCAGTTTTTCACAATTCCTGACATTTAATCCGAGTACAAATTCCCTGTCTTAGGTCAGTTAGGATCACCACTTTATTTTAAGAATGTGAAATGTCAGAATAATAGTAGAGATAATTATTTATTTCAGCTTTTATTTCTTTCATCACATTCCCAGTGGGTCAGAAGTTTACATACACTCAATTAGTATTTGGTAGCATTGCCTTTAAATTGTTTAACTTGGGTCAAATGTTTCGGGTAGCCTTCCACAAGCTTCCCACAATAAATTGGGTGAATTTTGGCCCATTCCTCCTGACAGAGCTGGTGTAACTGAGTCAGGTTTGTAGGCCTCCTTGCTCGCACACGCTTTTTCAGTTCTGCCCACAAATGTTCTATAGGATTGAGGTCAGGGCTTTATGATGGCCACTCCAATACCTTGATTTTGTTGTCCTTAAGCCATTTTGCCACAACTTTGGAAGTATGCCTGGGGTCATTGTCCATTTGGAAGACTCATTAGCGACCAAGCTTTAACTTCCTGACTGATGTCTTGAGATGTTGCTTCAATATATCCACATAATTTTCCTTCCTCATGATGCCATCTATTTTGTGAAGTGCACCAGTCCCTCCTGCAGCAAAGCACCCCCACAGCATGATGCTGCCACCCCTGTGCTTCACGGTTGGGATAATGTTCTTCAGCTTGCAAGCAACCCCCTTTTTCCTCCAAACATAACGATGGTCATTATGGCCAAACAGTTCTATTTTTGTTTCATCAGACCAGAGGACATTTCTCCAAAAAGTACGATCTTTGTACCCATGTGCAGTTGCAAACCGTAGTCTGGCTTTTTTATGGCGGTTTTGGAGCAGTGGCTTCTTCCTTGCTGAGCGGCCTTTCAGGTTATGTCGATATAGGACTCGTTTTACTGTGGATGTAGATACTTTTGTACCTGTTTCCTCAAGCATCTTCACAAAGTCCTTTGCTGTTGTTCTGGGATTGATTTGCACTTTTCGCACCAAAGTACGTTCATCTCTAGGAGACAGAACGCGTCTCCTTCCTGAGCGGTATGACGGCTACGTGGTCCCATGGTGTTTATACTTGCGTACTATTGTTTGTACAGATGAACGTGGTACCTTCAGGCATTTGAAAATTGCTCTCAAGGATGAACCAGACTTGTGGAGGTCTACAATTTTTTTTCTGTGGTCTTGGCTGATTTTTTTTATATTTTCCTATGATGTCAAGCAAAGAGGCACTGAGTTTAAAGGTAGGCCTTGAAATACATCCACAGGTACACCTCCAATTGACTCAAATGATGTCAATTAGCCTATCAGAAGCTTCTAAAGCCATGACACATTTTCTGGAATTTTCCAAGCTGTTTAAAGGCACAGTCAACTTAGTGTATGTAAACTTCTGACCCACTGGAATTATGATGCAGTGAATTATAAGTGAAATAATCTGTCTGTAAACAATTGTTGGAAAAATTACTTGTGTCATGCACAAAGTAGATGTCCTAACCGACTTGCCAAAACTATAGTTTTGAAATTTGTGGAGTGGTTGAAAAACGAGTTTTAATGACTCCAACTTAAGTGTATGTAAACTTCCGACTTCAACTGCTTACTCTCCCCCTCTCTCTCCCTCTGTCTCTCTCTCTCTCTCTCTCTCTCTCTCTCACTCTCTCTCACTCTCTCTCTCTCTCTCTCTCTCTCTGTCTCTCTCTGTCTCTCTCTCTCTCTCTCTCTCTCTCTCTCTCTCTCTTTCTCTCTGTCTATCTCTCTCTCGCTCGCTCTCTCTCCGCAGCTTCACATAAAGCATGCTGTAACACAGGCAGAGATCCAACAGCTGAAAAGAAAGGTTGTTATATTATGTCATTCTTATTATGTCCTAATGTTTAATTGTACAATATGGCCAGTTGATATACAGTGGCCTTTACGGTTTTCATCCCCCATGTGCTTCTCCACACTCCCAGCTGAACCATGCAGAGCAGGACAAGCAGCGCTGGCGTGTGGACAAGACCCAGCTGGAGCAGACCCTGCGGGAGAACAAGGAGCGCATGGAGAAGCTGGAGGGCTACTGGATGGAGGCCCAGAGTCTGTGTCAGGCTGTGGACGAGCACCTGAAGGAGACCCAGGTCCAGTACCAGGCTCTGGAGCGCAAGTACAGCAAGGCCAAGCGCCTCATCAAGGAGTACCAGCAGAAGTAAGGCCGGGACACGCACACACACACGCACACGCACTGCATTGAGAGTGTGGTAATGTTGTACATAAGAGGTCAATACATTGTACATTGTTCAGTCTGCGCCAATGTCTCCAATGTTTCAGCCCCAAGGCCTTCCTCAGAGCTTATTCATTACAGTGGAAAGAGAAGTGGTTTATAGTGGTGTGACTGGTGTCTCTGTGATGGCTCCTCTCCAGGGAGATTGAGTACCTGAAGAAGGAGACTCAGCGCTGTGTACAGGACGGGGCCGAGGCATCAGTGAGGGAGGAGTCAGGACAGCTCCATGAACAGGTAATAGTGGAGACTGATGGTTGTATGTGGGGTTCCTGGGTTCGATTCCCGCTGGGGTCACCAATACGAAAAATATATGCATGCATGACTGTAAGTCGCTTTGGATGAAAGTGTCTGTTAAATGGCATATACTACTGTTATATTATAAAAGTCATCATGTGCAGCCATCAGGGAGACCATTGGTTACGCAGAACGTTGGCAAAGCAGTTGCAGACAACTTTGTGTATGAGAAACTTGATTGAATGTATTTTGGTAACAAGTAAAGTTTCTAGTAGTCTATCATCATAATACACAACCATAATGAGTATGTGTTTGTTTGCAGGTAGCAGATCTGGAATGCATTGTTGAGGAGCTGAAATCTGAACCTTTATAAAAGCCTTGTTTCCTAAGAGAGTCTCTTCAAGAACTTCAAGAAGTGAATATGAGGATAGTGTTATTGTACTTGCAGTGGACCCAGGATATTTATTGTCTCAAACTTTAGCCTGGTTTGCGGTCGAATACAGGTACCCTCAGGCTTTGTATTGCTGCATATAATCTCTTTATCTAACAACCCTTTCAATCATGTTTTGTTTTGTTAAGATTTCCCAGGTGGAAATATTGGCTATGGCTACTAGTTTGACAGTTTAATCAACCTTTTTCTTAACATTCAAAAATACTGACAAGAACTTCTGTGGAGCTCTAACCGTTGCTGTTCCGAATTTTTCATTCCCAGTGTTCAGTATTTGACAATTTGATCACCAATAGTGTGTTTGGGTGAATTAGAAGACCAGGCTTTTGATTTCAATTGCCAAAACAAATTCATTTTCTTTCTTTTATTTGCCTATTTTGTTTTGCGACGTTTCATTTTCTGGATTGTCATTGTACAGTTGTAATACTGTATGTGGTTTATAAAACAAAAGTTTGAGTTTGTATATATTTTTATTAATGTATAACATTTAACATATATAGGATGAACTAATGGAGTCAACAGTTGGTGCATATGATAACTTATGTGACTGAGGAAGATGTGTAAATTGTCAAACGTCGACACTGGAGAAGATATAGCTGGATTGAACGTTTGGTGCTTCACTGGAATGAAAGGGACAAGAAGAGATGGGCTATCTCCTTCTACAATTACATCAACAATCCAACCTTTGCAGGGGTTTGGCACTTCAAACAGTCAACTGCTGCCACAGCCATAAAGTCTGTGTATTGATAGTCAACTGCTGCCACAGCCATAAAGTCTGTGTATTGTTAGTCAACTGCTGCCACAGCCATAAAGTCTGTGTATTGTTAGTCAACTGCTGCCACAGCCATAAAGTCTGTGTATTGTCAGTCAACTCCACTACCCAGTAATGCTACTGATGGGATTCAGTAAGAACATACTAAACCTTCAGTAATAACCCCTTTCTTATTTCTGTAACTCAACTTACATAACATAACTCCTTGTAAAAAGGAGAGAAATCCTCCATATCTGCTGTGCCACAAAAGGGACATGACATGATTGAAATCTGATTTTCAATTTTAATTTTTTTGTGAATGTTATCAAAGATGTGTTCAACACTGACTGAATGGCATACACAAGAACTGGTGATGGAAAGGTGTTGGGAAACACAACTGGGTCATGTTCATTAGGAACCAAACAGAAGAAAATGGACTGAAACAGGGAGGGACTAGGCCTATCTGGACTTGTCCATTGTGAACACAACCATGGACTTTAATGGTGATGAAACATTCCTCCCCGTTCCCCTGACTGTGTAGCACATGGAATCACTGCCAGGTAGTATTCACCTGCTTCTTCACACAACGTTTGGAGAGAACTGTGTCAACTCTCATACCAGTGTGTTTGTATAGATAAAACTGAAATATTTGAGTTATATTTTATGTTTATAACATGGTAAACACCATATGTGAGGGATTAAAGCTGGTAAGAAAAGCCATGCAAAGAAAGTGTTGATGAAAGGAGGAATTAATTTCAGAGAGGCTAGACCTGGGGGGTTATCACATGAACATACTCTATCTCATGGGCATGTTTTGAGTATTTTCATCAGATTTTAGGCTTGGACAGGGCACATGCTTTGCATTATGTTTTGTGCAATAAATGGTGAACTGTGATACTGAAGTCAGTCATTTTTGTTTATTTGTATAACTTCTTCCATTATCTCCAGATCACAAACTGAATTGTACTCCAGGGACAATAAATATCTATTCTATTCCAAATTGGAAATGGCATATTATGAATAATAATATATTATGAATAAAAAACACCAAATATTAACACATTGTTCATCATAAAGAAAGGAGGACCAAGGCTCTTCATATCAATTAAAAAGCCTTTATTTGTATTGTTCACTGGAAACAAAGATGAATGACTGACGCGTTTCGGCTGCATGGCCTTCGCCAGGGAGTACAAAGATACGATAATACAATGTCCTCTTTTGAACAGCTTTTTCCAATCAACCCTGATTTGAAGAGGGAGTGGTTACAGAATTCATTGGACAACACCTAGTAAACAATACTATACACATTCAAAAGTGAAATACTGTAGATATGTTATAAAAAAATGCATCTCAAGGCTAGGAGCATCAGAACCCCTAGAAAGGTAGTTCTAACCTTGAATATGACTGGGCAAAGTGTTAAGAATAGGAGCGCCATCTATTTTATAGTACACTAGAACACAGCAAACATGCACCACAACAGTCTAAACATAGCTGAACAAAATGTCCCCTAGATGACAGCAAAGGGACCTCTCACGACCCTACAGGAAAGGTAATAAATCCATATATTCATTCATCTTCAATCCCGACCTATTTGTAAGTCGCTCTGGATAAGAGCGTCTGCTAAATGACGTAAATGTAAATGTAAATGTTAAACCAGGGTACTTAGTGGCCTGTAGTTTGTAAATCCCAAAATGTTCCCTTTGGTTTAGCTGTTTAAGATGGTCCCCTTTTCTAATTGAGGCCAGATCATGATCAATACCCATAGCTTGTAGGGAAGCAGGGTGGTCATGGTGGAAGACTTGTAGTGCCTATAACACATTGTCCTTTTCTTTGAAAACCAAAGTAGAAACAAAAATCACATTATTTTACATGAAGTGGTATTCTCAGCTGTGAATGTTGCAATGGGTATATATAAACTTAACCAAGTGTTTTCAAAGAAACCCAATAGTCAATAGTGTGTGGTGCAACCAAATTATGAGTGTGTCTTTTCATGGTGTCTCGTCAGGTGATAATTTCGTGAAAAACTTTTCCCACACTGATCACACTTGTACTGTCTCTCTCCGTTGTGCAGCATTAGGTGAGCTTTCAGACTCTGAGGTCGACTGAAGCTTTTCCCACATTCAGGACAGGTACATGGTTTCACCCCAGTGTGTTTTCTCTCATGGCGCTTCAGATCCCCAGACTGACGGAAACTCTCTCCACACTCAGTACAAAGGAAAGATTTCTCCCCTGTGTGTATCCTCATGTGCACATTGAGATGTCCAGAGTGGCTAAAACACTTCTCACAGTAATGGCAGCGGTATGGCTTCTCTCCCGTGTGAATCCGCTGATGCTGCTTAAGGCTGTAGAAACAAGAGAAACCTTTCCCACAGTCATTGCACAAGTGCAGTTTGGCTGTGACTGACTGGAAACACCTGTGAGCTTTGAAGCTTTGAATGTACTCGTAGCTCTTTCCACACTGCAAGCACAGGTGGACCTCTCCTGCTTCTCCGGCCTTCTGCTCTGGCTGAATGAGCCCTGAGCCCAGGCCTGAGGCCTGAGAGACATACTCATCAGGGTGGTGTCTCTTAACGTGCTTCCGGAGGAACCTCTCCTCGGTAAAGGAGAACTGGCAGTAGGAGCAGGGGACAGCTTTAGAGCTCAGCTGGATGTTCTTACATACTTCAGCCTCCAGGTGACGCTGTAGACCGGCAGCCTGACTGAAGAACCTTCCACAGTGGGTGCAGCAATAAAGCATCTTTTCCTTCGGGTGCTTGTTGAGCTTGTGCTTCTTCAGGGTGGTGTACCGTTTGAAGGTAACCCCGCACATAGTGCAAGAGTACGGCTGCGGCCCCACCACGACCGGGATGCACTGATGGGCTTTAAGGGACTCTGGGTTGCCGTAGGTTCTCTGACAATCAGTGCATCTGTACTGGGCCTCTCCTACAGCATCTCTCTCCTCCTCCATGTCCGGAGCATCTGAATGGGACCTCTTCTTGATAATAGTTTCTCTTTGTTTCAGTGTGTTAGTTTTGGCTTTAGAGTTCCTGATGGACTTTACCCTGAGGTTCCTCAGTCTCTGTAAGGGAGCTCTCCCTGTCTGGGTCTCTGTAGGTGGATCAATGGACGGAGGTTTGGGTTCCCAGGCACTGTCAGAAGGAGGCGGGAGCGAACTCTCCCCTCTGACCTCTACTACTCCACGCTTCTTCTTCGTTCCGTGAACTCGTAGCTGGTGCCTCGCCAGGACGTACACCTGAGCGAAACACTTCCTGCACTGGGGGCAGCAGTAGGGTCTGACGGAGTTGACAGCTTGCATGTTTCTCTGGACGTGGCCCTTCTGTTTAAAGCTCTTAGGACGCTGAGGGCACCGGTAGCCCAACTCACCGAGAGAGGACGACATAGGGTCTGGGTCCATGTTACCGTTAGAAAGGTGATTGTCAAGCTCACTCAGTGCAGACGCAGGTGATAGGTCCAGGGGGTGTATTTGCTCTTTATGTCTTTGGAAGTAGGTCTCGGTGGTGAAAGAAAGCTGGCACTGACTACAAAGGAAAACCTGAGACGACAAATCTGCTGCAGAGAAAAGAAGAAGACAGAGTCTAATTAAACTAAAGGGACGTTCTTTAAACTTTTTAGAGAAATGTAATATTCCCTATTATTATCCCTTATACACCTCACAGAAGCCTTCTAGACGCCCAGTGCCAGAGCAAGGTTGTAAAAGGAGACTGGGAATGAGTACCTGAAGGGGTGCTCTTTCGGAGCCAGATTTGGTCAGAGGGGTCCCTAAACCTGTCGATGAATCTGCCCCCAGGCCAAAACAAGAGCTCATCTCCTGGGAGGATGGAGCGGCAGCAGTGGAAGAAAACAATCCCCCTGTACTGGAGTGCTATGAGATTACCCTCCTCTACACTACGAGCACAGTTCACATACCTGAGAGAGAGATGAAGAGAGAGCACAATGTGACTAAGCACTCCATGACAGACAGACAGACAGACAGACAGACAGACAGACAGACAGACAGACAGACACAGTGTAAAATAATTGAAGGTATGTTCTACAACACACGTTACCTCATCCAGTTGGAATGAGTGTCTCTTGCAGAATCAATGTACTCAGATTCACCCTTACTGTTCCAGACCTGAAAATAGATGAGCGATTTAATAAGAACAACACAGATAAATAATGTCAGCTGACCATGCTCACATAGAGACAATGGTCCAGAACGACATGGGATATGTTTTACACAAACTACAGTACAGTGTTGCATTCGTCAGTACTCACCTCCCAGGAGTAGTCACTTGTTACTGCGCTGTCCCTGGTAGTCACCTCCCCCTCACAGGGGCCAAAGTGCATTCCTGGGGCCACAACTGCCCCTTGGTTTAGAACCCCCAGGCCTGCCCCGGGGATACTGGACCTGCCCACCACCAGCCCGTGGGGTAAGGTGAGGAGGGCCCTCTGGGGTAAGCCCATTGGAGTGGGAGAGTCCAGCATGAAGGACAGACCACCTTGGATATCACACTGGTCTTTGTCGGAGGCATGACACTCCTCACAATCTGTAAAAATAAAAATACAAAGTGATAGGCCTAACTAAGATGACACAATCATGTGGTAAACTAAACTGGACATAACAAGGCCTTACACTTACTAACTGTAGATCTAAGCAACTATGATTTGAAAGATGCATGCAAAGACCATTGACGGCCTTGGAATTCAAGATAGTCAGAGTACACAGAACCGTTGTCACTCACAGAGGTCATTGCCATTGTCATCTAGTAGTGGATGATCCTCCTCTTGGCCTTGTACCACGGTGTTCACCAATACATTCTGGACCAGGCTGTCAGGAAACACTGTGACAACACAGATCCAGTGAGAAACAGCAGTACATGACAAACAGTCCTGACACAGAAGTACATTTCAAACACAATATGAAACTCTGACTGAATTCGGCTACTGTAGCCTGAGTACCACACCTGTAATGAGTTGGGCTTGACATCCCTCTTCTGATGCACCAGCCGCTGCCCACTCCATGATGATCACTTCTTCAGACATGACTGCAGGCTCTATAGTCTGTTCGTAGTGTAGAAAAATGACAGAATAGCAAGCACAACACAACAGCCATGATGTATCCAGACCAAACCGTTACCCTGTGTGTTAAGCTATGGCAACAACCATTTGTCCTGATACTATACCAATTTGACGAATTCATTTAACTGTGCAATGAACATTAGCTACTAACGAAAACAAAACATATCTGAATGTCATAATACAGAATGTTGTTAGATAGCTAGCAAGCTACAGAAAAAAATGCTAGCTAGCAATGTGGAATTAGCATTATCTAGCTAGCTAGCTACCATAATATTGTGTTTACAATGATGTTATGACAAACCTGGACAACCGGATCCGCCTGAAACCTGTAGCTAATTACTTGGTAATAATCTTAGTTATCGTCAAGGTACTAGTGTATGTTACTTTTGGAAAACTGATTTGACTTTTGTGGTAAAAGTTCATGGGTAGCTTGTAACAATGTTCGGATAGTGTTTGTTGCCCTTTTCATGAACCGGAAGTGAAAATCTTCCAAACGCTCGACTCTAAATGTTGACTTTTTACAATTATTATACATTTTTACAATTATCGATGACGCTTTAGTGACCAGAATAGTATTCATATGCTATCATACATATATATATATAATGTCTAAACTAATTTATAGCTTCTTGATATAAACAGAAATTGATTCTGTATTCATCTGCGCCGCTGGTGTAGTGGTATCATGGAAGATTCCCATTCTTTCGACCCGGGTTCGATTCCCGGGCGGCGCACTGATTTTTACAATCTTGACACAAAACTGCAGAGCTGTGTTCCATGTTGCACTAAATGCACAATTAACAAAGTAATAATCTCTGTTTTCACTTTTCCTTCGTTTTCCATCTTCTGCAGCCAAATAGGCTATATTTTACAGCAGTAGCTGTCGCATGTGTCGCATGGCAACAACCAAGCAACAGAGACGCACTGAAGTTCCAGACAGGTTGCAGTGGAGCCAGTCGGAAAAAACTTTTTACTCACTGGCATTCTCGTCCGGTGCCAAAGTGTCGAGATTCTCGAAACTATCCAAAAAGTACTGCAAGTGACATAAGGGGAAAGATGTTACCTATACCAGGTCACGACAGAAGCCAAGTGTTCCAGAATATATTTTTATTTAACCTTTATTTAACCAGGTAAGCCAGTTGAGAACAAGTTCTCATTTACAACAGCGACCTGGCCAAGATAAAGCAAAGCAGTGCGATAAAAACAACAACACAGAGTTACATATGGGGTAAAACAAAACATAAAGTCAAAAATACAACAGAAAAAATATATACAGTGTGTGCAAATGTAGCAAGTTATGGAGTTAAGGCAATAAATAGGCCATAGTGCAAAATAATTACAATTAGTATTAACACTGGAATGATAGATGTGCAAGAGATGATGTGCAAATAGAGATACTGGGGTGCAAATTAGCTAAATAAATAACAATATGGGGATGAGGTAGTTGGGTGGGCTAATTTCAGATGGGCTGTGTACAGGTGCAGTGATCGGTAAGGTGCTTTCGAAAGGCAGGGCAGGATGGATATAGGTCTGTAACAGTTTGGATCTAGAGTTTCACCCCCTTTGAAGAGGGGGATGACCACGGCAGCTTTCCAATCTCTGGGGATCTCAGACGTTAGGAAAGAGAGGTTGAACAGGCTAGTAATAGGGGTTGCGACAATTTCGGCAGCTAGTTTTAGAAAGAAAGGGTCCAGATTGGCTAGCCCAGATGATTTGTAGGGGTCCAGATTTTGCAGCTCTTTCAGAACATCAGCTATCTGAATTTGTGTGAAGGAGAAGCGGGGGGGGGGGGGGGGGCATGGGCAAGTTGCAGCGGAGGGTGCAGAGCTGGTGGCCGGGGTAGTGGTAGCCAGGTGGAAAGCATGGCCAGCCGTAACAAAATGCTTGTTGAAATTCTCGATTATTGTAGATTTATCGGTGGTGATAGTGTTTCCTAGCCTCAGTGCAGTGGGCAGCTGGGAGGAAGTGCTCTTATTCTCCATGGACTTTACAGTGTCCCAAAACTTTTTGGAGTTAGTGCTACAGGATGCAAATTTCTGTTTGAAAAAGCTAGCCTTTGCTTTCCTAACTGCTTGTGTATATGGTTCCTAACTTCCCTGAAAAGTTGCATATCGCGGGGGCTATTTGATGCTAATGCAGTACGCCACAGGATGTTTTTGTGCTGGTCAAGGCCAGTCAAGTATGAGGAGAACCAGGGGCTATATCTGTTCTTAGTTCTGTATTTTTTGAATGGGGCTTGTTTATTTAAGATTGAGAGGAAATTACTTTTTAAGAACAACCAGGCATCCTCTACTGACGGAATCAGATCGATATCCATCCAGGATACCTGGGCCAGGTCAATTAGGAAGGCCTGCTCGCTAAAGTGTTTTAGGGAGCGTTTGACTGTGATGAGGGGTGTGTCAGGGATTCTGCCGAGACTGCCCTTCCTTCTGGCTCGGGCAGGCTTCGGCGTTCGTCATCACCGGAGTACTAGCTGCTGCCGCTCTATGTTATATGTTTCTATGTTCACTTGATTGTTGTCTGTTGTTGCACACCTGTTCCCTATTATGTTAGATTGTCTTCCTATTTAACCTGTTCACGTCTACTGTTTGGTGTGCGTGTTTATTGGATTGTACGAGTGTCATTTTGTGAGCGGGTTTTGCGCCTCCTTTGTTGTTTGGAGGGTTTTGCTTGTAATTCTTTACTACTCAGTAAAGTGGTTCTTCATCTCATTCTGTGTCCTGCGCTCGACTCTGGCCTACCGCATTCCACCGACATTCGTGACAGGGTGGTCGTTTGACCGCGGACCCGTTACGGACGCAGGCAATAAGGCAGTGATCGCTGAGATCCTGGTTGAAGACAGCGGAGGTGTATTTAGAGGGTAAGTTAGTCAGGATGATATCTATGAGGTTGCCCATGTTTACGGATTTAGGGTTGTACCTGGTAGGTTCGTTGATAATTTGTGTGAGATTGAGGGCATCTAGTTTGGATTGTAGGATGGCCGGAGTGTTAAGCATATCCCAATTTAGGTCACCAAGCAGTACGAACTCTGAGGATAAATGGGGGGCAATCAATTTACATATGGTTTTCAGGGCACAGCTGGGGGCTGAGGGGGGTCTGTAGCAAGCGGCAACAGTGAGAGACTTATTTCTGGAAAGGTGGATTTTTAGAAGTAGAAGCTCAAACTGTTTGGGCACAGACCTGGATAGTATGATAGAGCTCTGCAGGCTATCTCTACAGTCGATTGCAACTCCACCCCCTTTGGCAGTTCTATCTAGACGGAAAATGTTGTAGCTGCTAGTATGATAGAGCTCTGCAGGCTATCTCTACAGTCGATTGCAACTCCACCCCTTTTGGCAGTTCTATCTAGATGGAAAATGTTGTAGCTGCTTCTATGAGGCTGTCAACATGCAACATGAGACTGACATCGACACCATAGATGGAGGCCATGAGACATGCCATGATCCAGAGTTCTGTGAGTGTGGCTGTTTTTTGTGTTTTGTGTTTTTTTTGCCATCAGGAATGAATATCAGTATAGGCATCGGTCAACCTGTAAGGTGGTCAGTGGTTACCTGTGTTACTGAATGGTTAAGATAAGAATGCCACGTTTGATTAATGAAAGTAGACTACAATGATCATTGACATTTGGGTTGGTCTCAACTTTGTGCACTTTTCAAAGTTCACCATTTCCAGTCCGCTCCTTATTTTCAGCCAAGAGCTGCCAACTCCATGCAGCTCCATGGATGACGGTGGGTCCCAGCCCTAGGTCAGCAGGCTTGCAGGGCTTTGGCAGTGTGTGTTTGGGGATGGTGAAGGAGGATAGTGACTCAGACTCCACCTGCTCAGATGACCCTGCTCTGATGGTGGTCCCTCGGTCCTCCACCTCTCTGTCTGGGGTCAGCTGATACAGAGACTTCATCCGGGGTCTCCCTGTTTATCTTGCAAAGAGGATTTTAGGAGACACCCAGGAGACACCTTACCTTAGGTCCAGGGCTCAGTTATGACTCCCATGGTGGGCCAGTCCAAGCACGTTATTCATATGTTCATGGTGACTAAATAAATATGTACAAAAACACACTACAAAAAGGCCCAACTAAACAAACAAAGACAAGCTGAGAAGCTTCCTGCCACGTCTCTCACACTGAGTCACAATCATCTTGATCGCTCGCAAGGCTTCCTGGCAGAACACAGACATGAGCCGGTTGGTGCTGCCAATTGGAGATGGAGTGTAGAAGTGTATCATGGTAGTGTGTCTATGTTCTAACACTAACCTTCCCCCCATATCATAACACCTATGAAAAAGTACTGCACTATATAGGGAATAGGGTGCCATTTGGGACATAGCCGCAGCTTGTACGATGTGCTTGTGGATCAAAGTGAATATTGTAACTAGTGTAATCTAGCTATCTGATTTATTCATGCCAGTTTAACAAGTGTTAGATAACCAGTGTCAACGCTGCATAAGGATGAGTTGTGTTCTAGAAAGGAGGATAAAGTGCCCATTAGAATTAGAATTAGAATCTATATAGTATACAGTATATTATTAAACTGAAATTCCAAGCCCACATTTTCTCATTGCTTTTTTGGAATGAGTGTAAAGACATAGAAAAATAGGATTACTAGAATGGGAATTTATATTCAAGTCAATGAGACCATAATGGGTGGGTTGGACCTGTTTTACTTAATTCTATAGCTAAAGTCCCCATACTATACACTCTTAGAAAAATAGGTGCGATCTAGAACCAAAAAGGGTTTTTCGGCTGCCCCCATAGGAGAACGCTTTGAAGAACCGGGAGACCCATGAGGCGGTGCACAATTGGCCCAGTGTCATCCGGGTTAGGGGAGGGTTTGGCAGGCTGGGATATCCTTGTCCAATTGCGCTCTAGCGACTAATTGTGGTGGCCGGCCACATGCATGCTGGCTTCGGTCGCCAGCTGTACGGTGTTTCCTCTGACACATTGGTGCGGCTGGCTTCCAGGTTAAGCGAGCAGTGTGTCTATCTATCTATCTATCTATCTATCTATCTATCTATCTATCTATCTATCTATCTATCTATCTATCTATCTATCTATCTATCTATCTATCTACACAATAAAAAAGTATGAATTTACCTCTCGAAGAGATTGAATTACTTCATGGACATTGGATGGAATCGTTTTCCTGCAACTGATTACAACTGCCACAGAATATTTACTGATAAACAGGAGGAAGGAAAACAAATCTCACGCGAGAAGGCATGAATGGCAGCGGTTTATCAAAGGAAGGTATGCTGCTATGCCCGATTACGTGCCGCTGTTTTACGTTTTATGATGTGTTTACACCTTAAGCTACCGCAGCATGTTGAATGGACTTTGGTGGAAGAATTGCTGATTTTAATTTTATGAACGCTGGAACAGATATACGTGTCTGTATTGGACAATTATGGAAGGTGTGTGTTTGTCACACGTTTTTGGACATGCAGTCCCACCTGCGGTAGAGTGGCTTTCAAGAACATTTAATATAGGTTAGCCACTACAAAAGCAGAAACTATCAGAGTTGAAACCTTTCAAATGTATATTATCTTTGACTGTATGCTCTCTAGCTGCATGTACATCCCTACTTCCTGGTTACCTGTGTACCATACATCATGTGACCAGTGACCCCATGACCCAACATGTACAGTAGTGGTCTCTAGTTTAGGCTACAAATGAAGTGAAATCTAAAGACAGACAAACTACACAACACATGACAACAACCATATAAGTACACCAAAAGCGCGATCAAACCTCAATCAAGAAGACTAAACATAAGGTAGGCTATAATGTCTTTATAAAACATCTATGTTGTAAATGGTTAACTAGGCCTACTTGTTAACCGAAAGCCACTTCTGTATCTGACATGCTCTGTAGGCCTAAGGGTATTATGCTACAACTTTCACATTATGTTAGTAGCCTACAGTAATCCCTCCCTTCAAAAACCCTCTATTGTCTGAGAAACGTATTCTCCAGAGATGCTGTAATGGTAAGCAGATATCTGGTACAAGGTTACTGTGGACTTCACTGCTCTCAAAGTTCAATCCTGGCGGAGGAGCTATGAGGTCATTAGAATGAGACCAGTTGGTTGAATTGTCCTTTCCAACAAACCAAAGCCATTTAACCAACCACCTGCCTTCTGGCCCAAGTGCCTTTGGGGCATCATTAGGGTAGAGGAGGAGGAGATTTGGAGAGGGTAGGTTGGACTCTTCTTTTGACTACAGCAGCAGAACAGCTGGGAACTATAGCAGAGAGAGGAGAAAGAGGTAGAGAGAGGAGAAAGAGGTAGAGAGAGGAGAAAAAAGGTAGAGAGAGCAGAAAGAGATGGAGAGGGTAGGGGCAGGAGAAGAGGAGAACACACCTCCTTCAGAGATTATCCTCATTCAGAGGCAGCCCTGCATCAATAGAACATCCCTTTTCCCTAGGTGTGGAAGCCCTTGTCCCATCAGGCAGTGTTTCCCCAGGTATGGAAGCCCTTGTCCGATCAGGCAGTGTTCCCCCAGGTATGTAAGCCCTTGTCCGGTCAGGCAGTGTTCCCCCGGGTATGGAAGCCAAGTGGTCCGGTCAGGCAGTGTTCACCCAGGTATGGAAGCCCTTGTCCGATCAGGCAGTGTTCCCCCAGGTATGGAAGCCCTTGTCCGATCAGGCAGTGCTCCCCCAGGTATGGAAGCACTTGTCCGATCAGGCAGTGCTCCCCCAGGTATGGAAGCCCTTGTCCGATCAGCCAGTGCTCCCCCAGGTACGGAAGCCAAGGGGTCCAGGGTCATCAGAGCCACGGGGAAATAACGAGGGTGAATTCAAAGCAAAGGTAGAAAATCAAATCAAACTGAAATTGTATTGGTCATATACATGTGTTTAGCAGATGTTATTGCGGGTGTAGCGAAATGCTTGTGTTTCTAGCTCCGACAGTGCAGTAGTATCTAACAAGTAATATCTAACTATTTCACAACATCAAATCAAATCAAATTTTATTGGCCACATGCGCCGAATACAACAGGTGCAGACATTACAGTGAAATGCTTACTTACAGCCCTTAACCAACAGTGCATTTATTTTTTATAAAAAGTAAATTAAAACAACAACAAAAAAGTGTTGAGAAAAAAAAAGAGCAGAAGTAAAATAAAATAACAGTAGGGAGGCTATATATACAGGGGGGTACCGGTGCAGAGTCAATGTGCGGGGGCACCGGCTAGTTGAGGTAGTTGAAGTAATATGTACATGTGGGTAGAGTTAAAGTGACTATGCATAAATCATAAACAGAGTAGCAGCGGCGTAAAAAGATGGGGTGGGGGGTGGGGGTGGGGGTGGTGGGGCAGTGCAAATAGTTTGGGTAGCCATGATTAGCTGTTCAGAAGTCTTATGGCTTGGAGGTAGAAGCTGTTGAGAAGTCTTTTGGACCTAGACTTGGCACTCCGGTACCGCTTGCCGTGCAGTAGCAGAGAGAACAGTCTATGACTAGGGTGGCTGGAGTCTTTGACAATTTTGAGGGCCTTCCTCTGACACCGCCTGGTATAGAGGTCCTGGATGGCAGGAAGCTTGGCCCCAGTGATGTACTACCCTCTGTAGTGCCTTGCGGTCGGAGGCCAAGCAGTTGCCATACCAGGCGGTAATGCAACCAGTCAGGATGCTCTCGATGGTGCAGCTGTAGAATTTTTAGAGGATCTGAGGACCCATGCCAAATCTTTTCAGTCTCCTGAGGGGGAATAGGCTTTGTCGTGCCCTCTTCATGACTGTCTTGGTGTGTTTAGACCATGATAGGTCGTTGGTGATGTGGACACCAAGGAACTTGAAGCTCTCAACCTGTTCCACTACAGCCCCGTCAATGAGAATGGGGGCGTGCTCAGTCCTCTTTTTTTTCCTGAGTCCACAATCATCTCCTTTGTCTTGGTCACGTTGAGGGAGAGGTTGTTATCCTGGCACCACACGGCCAGGTCTCTGACCTCCTCCCTATGTGTCGTCGGCAAACTTAATGATGGTGTTGGAGTCGTGCCTGGCCATGCAGTCATGGGTGAACAGGGAGTACAGGAGGGGACTGAGCACGCACCCCTGAGGGGCCCCCGTTTTGAGGATCAGTGTGGCAGATGTGTTGTTACCTACCCTTACCACCTGGGGGCGGCCCGTCAGGAAGTCCAGGATCCAGTTGCAGAGGGAGGTGTTTAGTCCCAGGATCCTTAGCTTAGTGATGAGCTTTGAGGGCACTATGGTGTTGAATGCTGAGCTGTAGTCAATGAATAGCATTCTCACGTAGATGTTCCTCTTGTCCAGGTGGGAAAGGGCAGTGTGGAGTCCAATAGAGATTGCATCATCTGTGGATCTGTTGGGGCAGTATGCAAATTGGAGTGGGTCTAGGGTTTCTGGGATAATGGTGTTGATGTGAGCCATGACCAGCATTTCAAAGCACTTCATGGCTACAGACGTCAGTTCTACAGGTCGGTAGTCATTTAGGCAGGTTATCTTAGTGTCCTTGGGCACGGGGACTATGGTGGTCTGCTTGAAACATGTTGGTATTACAGACTCAGTCAGGGACATGTTGAAAATGTCAGTGAATACACTTGCCAGTTGGTCAGCACATGCTCGGAGTACACGTCCTGGTAATCCGTCTGGCCCTGCGGCCTTGTGAATGTTGACCTGCTTAAAAGTCTTACTCACATTGGCTACGGAGAGCGTGATCACATAGTAATCCGGAACAGCTGGTGCTCTCATGCATGCTTCAGTGTTGCTTGCCTCGAAGCGAGCATAGAGGTGGTTTAGCTCGTCTGGAAGTCTTGTGTCACTGGGCAGCTCGCGGCTGTGCTTCCCTTTGTAGTCTGTAATAGTTTTCAAGCCCTGCCACATCCGACGAGCGTCAGAGCCGGTGTAGTACGATTCAATCTTAGTCCTGTATTGACTCTTTGCCTGTTTGATGGTTCGTCGGAGGGAATAGCGGGATTTATTATAAGCGTCTGGGTTAGAGTCCCGCTCCTTGAAAGCGGCAGCTCTACCCTTTAGCTCAGTGCGGATGTTTCTTGTAATCCATGGCTTCTGGTTGGGGTATGTACGTACGGTCACTGTGGGGACGACATCATCGATGCACTTATTGATGAAGCCAGTGACTGATGTGGTGTACTCCTCAATGCTATCTGAAGAATCCCGGAACATGTCCCAGTCTGTGCTAGCAAAACAGTCCTGTAGCTTAGCATCTGCGTCATCTGACCACTTTTTTATTAACCGAGTCACTGGTGCTTCCTGCTTCAGTTTTTGCTTATAAGCAGGAATCAGGAGGATAGAGTTATGGTCAGATTTGCCAAATGGAGGGTGAGGGAGAGCTTTGTATGCGTCTCTGTGTGTGGAGTAAAGGTGGTCTAGAGTTCTTTTTTCCTATGGTTGCACATTTAACATGCTGGTAGAAATTAGGTAGAACGGATCTAAGTAAAGCAACGGAATTAAGAATATATAAATAAATATATGGACGAGTGATATCAGAGCGGCATAGACTAAGATACAGTAGAAGGAGTTGATGAGTGGAGGAATGAACCCTCTGCTCCCTAGAGTTGGCCAAGGGTGGGGTGACATATGAGGGAGGGGATTTTAGGGGTTGGGGTAGAGGACAGGGGGCTAAAAGCTTTAAAGAAAGGAGGGTTAGCCATAGATCTATGGGAGGTTATGGGGAATGGAGGTTGGGCCAGAGGATAGAAAGAGAATAGGACCTTGTTGACCCCATAAATCATCATCAGCATGGTTCTACATCGGCATAGACATTATAGGTAGATCTTTGCATTCCCTATAGTTCATTTGTCAAATAAATGTTCCTATTTTTCATGCTGTTTCAGTGGCAGATTTGAACTCTAGGACTAATGGCATTTGACGAGTGCATGTCTGTCATGGTTCAGGATATGGTTAAGATGATCAAGATCTGAAGTTGTAGGCTATTTGCATGACAATCAGTCAGTAGACTAACCTGCCCCGAAGCTGTGCAGACCGACATCACACTATTAACACACTAATGATGGTTCCACCTCAAAAAGCACAAGAACAAGGATTTCGACACCCACCATCTCAGATTGTTCTGAAATTGTTTATGTGTGTTGTTAGAAACAGATGAGATTAGCATTCCTGCTACATGACATAGTATGGAAAAACAATACTCCAAGCCGCAGCTCCATACTACTTGTTAGACATAGAGAACTGGTACTGAATACTGGTTGTTGGGGTGGGATTGGCGTGGGGTGTGGGGGGTCTGTGGGTGGCTTTTGACCATTTATTTATATTCCTCATGTCTTACTCATTGTTAGAAAATAGTTTGGTCCAAATCAGATGTAAGGTACTATATTTATTGAATATTATATGAATCCTATAAATTACAATGGCCAATGTGGGTGTACTCAATTAGCTTAATTTCTCAGAGATCAAATTATATTTCAACAAAATAATGTTGCAGTAATGCTAATCTTATGTGTCATACTGCAGAAACGATTTCAGAACAATCTGAGATGGTGGGTGTCATGGCTTGCTGAAGTGACATGGAACAACCCTAATATTAATTGCAAATCTATTTGACAACCATATCACCAACTTCAGATAAGAATAGACATTGATCAAACACTGCTGCAAAGTAGGTAAAAAAATTAAGTAAAATGTCTGTGGTTTGGGCCTATTATGACATTATTGATAACAAGCTATGGACTACTGTGGCACGTTCTTCTGAAGAGGTAACCGTATATCATAGCCCAGGGACCCATTAGCCAAGGGTTAAAGGCCCAGTGCTGTCAAAAATGAGATCTTCCTGTGTTATCTATTTCCACACTATGAGGTTGGGCTAATGCTGTGAAATTGTAAAGATTATTATAATGCCCTTTTAGTGTAAGAGCTGTTTGAAAAGACTGCCTGAAATTTCAGCCTGTTTTGGTAGGATGGAATTTTGGCCTTCCATGGTGACATTACCAGGCGGTACATTTGTTAATAGACCAATAAGAAAGAGAGTTCCAAACCTCTCTGCCAATAACAGCTAGTTTTCAGTTTTCCCCTCCCCACTCAGACTACTCACAGACAGTCCTATCGAAATTCTTGCTTAAGAAATTGCTCTTTGCCAAGAAGCTATTTTTGTTAATTTTTTCACCATTTTAATTTTATTTAACCTTCATTTAAGCAGGGAGTCATGGGGAGATCACGGCCTCTTTTACAGATGAGCCCTGCATGAACACCATAATAAACAACAATTACACTATACATAGCCTATCTATATACACATAAATTACACTATACATAGCCTATCTATATACACATCAATTACACTATACACTATACATGAAAAGCAAAACACAAACACGTTCTTCAGTAAAAAGTTTTAGAGATCATTCCACCAGAGTTTAAAACAATCACAGTATGGTACTTAATTGTTACCCAGCAATGATTTGATATTGATATAAAATCGGCTGCATTGGACATTTAAGGTTTGCTTTAAGGTTATGGTCATGGCTTTTAAAGCAAACTTAGTGAACTTGAAAAGGAGGCTGTGAGACACAGTACTCTATTTATAATCAACACCACCAGGGACTGACAACACAGCAATGACATCATCACATGGATTTTTTTTATATATATATTTTTTTAAATCTTTATTTAACTAGGCAAGTCAGTTAAGAACAAATTCTTATTTACAATGACGGCCTACACCGGCCAAACCTGGACGACGCTGGGCCAATTATACACCGCCCTATGGGACTCCCAATCACAGCCAGTTGTGATACAGACCCCCTGGAATCGAACCAGGGGGTCTGTAGTGACGCCTCAAGCAATGAGCTGCAGTGCCTTAGACCACTGCGCCACTCAGGAGCTCAGAGCTTTACATTAGGATATATTTGCAGCATTTTATCTCAATATAAGGCTATGGGGGACTTGACAGTCAGTCAAGCACTCTGATCTCTGAATAGAACAAGCCAAGCAGCCAAGCCTCGTTAGAGCAGAGCAATGTTTCCATCCTTCCCCCTGTTTCTTAGGAGTGAGCGTGTTTGTATGTGTGTGTAAAGCACAGTGTTCCTCAGTGTTTCCCAGTATTCCCCAGTGTGTGGAAATCAGATCTGCCTTGTCTACTGACCTCAGATAAGATCACAGGCGTAAGGGGATCTGACCTCAAGGGGGTAACACTACCATCACGATATGGAACTGATTAAGAACCAGCCAAGCCAAATAGATAAGAGAAAATCAGATTGGCTGGTTACTCATTGATTGGCTAACCAGTCGGTGATGGACAGGTTGTGTTTTTGTGGTATTACTATTATCCCCTTGATTGAGCCAAGAGCAGGGTGAGGTGAAAGTGAAACCACCAAGAGCAGAGTGAGGTGATAGTGAAACCACCAAGAGCAGGTTGAGGTGATAGTGTAACCACCAAGAGCAGGGTGAGGTGAAAGTGAAACCACCAAGAGCAGGGTGAGGTGATAGTGAAACCACCAAGAGCAGGGTGAGGTGAAAGTGAAACCACCAAGAGCAGGGTGAGGTGATAGTGTAACCACCAAGAGCAGGGTGAGGTGAAAGTGAAACCACAAAGAGCAGGGTGAGGTGATAGTGAAACCACCAAGAGCAGGGTGAGGTGATAGTGTAACCACCAAGAGCAGAGTGAGGTCAATGTGAAACCCCCAAGAGCAGGGTGAGGTGAGAGTGTAACCACCAAGAGCAGGGTGAGGTGAAAGTGAAACCACCAAGAGCAGGGTGAGGTGATAGTGAAACCACCAAGAGCAGGGTGAGGTGAAAGTGAAACCACCAAGAGCAGGGTGAGGTGATAGTGTAACCACCAAGAGCAGGGTGAGGTGAAAGTGAAACCCCCAAGAGCAGGGTGAGGTGATAGTGTAACCACCAAGAGCAGGGTGAGGTGATAGTGTAACCACCAAGATCAGGGTGAGGTGAAAGTGAAACCACCAAGATCAGGGTGAGGTGAAAGTGTAACCACCAAGAGCAGGGTGAGGTGATAGTGTAACCACCAAGAGCAGGGTGAGGTGAAAGTGTAACCACCAAGAGCAGGGTGAGGTGATAGTGAAACCCCCAAGAGCAGGGTGAGGTGAAAGTGTAACCACCAAGAGCAGGATTAGGTGAAAGTGTAACCACCAAGAGCATAGTGAGGTGATAGTGTAACCACCAAGAGCAGGGTGAGGTGATAGTGTAACCACCAAGATCAGGGTGAGGTGAAAGTGAAACCACCAAGATCAGGGTGAGGTGAAAGTGTAACCACCAAGAGCAGGGTGAGGTGATAGTGTAACCACCAAGAGCAGGGTGAGGTGAAAGTGTAACCACCAAGAGCAGGGTGAGGTGATAATGAAACCCCCAAGAGCAGGGTGAGGTGAAAGTGAAACCACCAAGATCAGGGTGAGGTGAAAGTGTAACCACCAAGAGCAGGGTGAGGTGATAGTGTAACCACCAAGAGCAGGGTGAGGTGAAAGTGTAACCACCAAGAGCAGGGTGAGGTGATAGTGAAACCCCAAGAGCAGGGTGAGGTGAAAGTGTAACCACCAAGAGCAGGGTGAGGTGAAAGTGTAACCACCAAGAGCAGGGTGAGGTGATAGTGTAACCACCAAGAGCAGGGTGAGGTGATAGTGTAACCACCAAGATCAGGGTGAGGTGAAAGTGAAACCACCAAGATCAGGGTGAGGTGAAAGTGTAACCACCAAGAGCAGGGTGAGGTGATAGTGTAACGACCAAGAGCAGGGTGAGGTGAAAGTGTAACCACCAAGAGCAGGGTAAGGTGATAATGAAACCCCCAAGAGCAGGGTGAGGTGATAGTGTAACCACCAAGAGCAGGGTGAGGTGATAGTGTAACCACCAAGAGCAGGGTGAGGTGAAAGTGTAACCACCAAGAGCAGGGTGAGGTGAAAGTGAAACCACCAAGAGCAGGGTGAGGTGAAAGTGAAACCACCAAGAGCAGGGTGAGGTGATAGTGTAACCACAAGATCAGGTGAGGTGAAAGTGAAACCACCAAGATCAGGGTGAGGTGATAGTGAAACCACCAAGATTGGACATAAAAGACTGTAAAAACGCAGAGTTTTGCCCGGAGGTGGTTTTATTTGAGAAAAAAAAAAAAAAAAAAATAGTCATTGTTGGCATAAAAGACTGAAGAAACACCAGGAAATCAGCTCCAAGTGATTTTAATTTTGGAAATCTGTTCCCAAGTATTCCCACGCATAATAGAGAGACACGTGATCGTATACAAATGAAATTATTATGTTTTAGTCAAGTATTATATCTGTTTGGGCTTCTAGCGGTCAATTTGAAGTCTACAAATTATTCATAATTATGTTCTGGAGAAAATCAGACCGCGGCTGAATTTAGTCCATGATCCCATGCCCTATATAGTGTACTACTGTTGACCAGAGCTCTATTTGGGATGTAACTTAGGAGTGTGATCAAAGGCAGTGCTATGGTTGGTTGTGTATAAGAGTGGCTGCATTTGATTGGTTGGAGTGGCTCAGTCCGCCCTTCTTCAGAGGTGATTGGGCAAAGATGTTCATGCTATCTCTCTGTTGCTCTCTCTCTGTTGCTCTCTCTCTGTTGCTCTCTCTCTGTTGCTCTCTCTCTGTTGGTCTCTCTCTCTCTCTCTCTCTCTCTCTCTCTCTCTCTCTCTCTCTCTCTCTCTCTCTCTCTCTCTCTCTCTCTCTCTCTCTCTCTGCTAAGGTCTGTCAGTGGCCAGCCACATGGATAGTCCCGTGTAGCTCAGTTGGTAGAGCATGGCGCTTGCAATGCCAGGGTTGTGGGTATCGATTCCCATGGGGAACATGTATGCACTCACTAACTGTAAATCACTCTGGATAAGAGCATCTGCTAAATGACTAAAATTGAATGGATGGAAACTTGACTAAAGATGGAGATTATGGCATATTTCTACTGTTCCAAGACCACAACTGTTTTGCCTCTAGAGGGCGCCCTTGCTTCACATATGGCCTTCATGGCCGTGTGGAGAATTGATATGAAAGCAGTTTTAATGCACATACCAGTTCTAAATGATTTACCAGGAGCAGAACAGCACTGCACCATGTCATTATTTTCATGAGTTTTTCACTGTCAACCTACTGTCTACTCCAAACACAGTACCTACACTTAGCAGGGCAGAGTTTACTGTCTATCTTTGGGTTTTGTACTGAAACTGAGAGGAACAGGACAGCATGACTCTTCATCCACTCCGTACCCTGCTTATCCTAGTCCCAGATCTGTTTGTGCTGCATAGCCAACTCTTATGGTCATTGTCATGCCAAACAGCACAAACAGATCTGGGACCAAACTATATACTCTGTTTTTGCCCCAGTTGTAATCTATTGAGGGCTGTCGATACACCGTAACAACAAACACATTATTTCCAATCCCAGTGTAACCAAAACAAAAAGTCACAAAAGCAACGGCAAGGGAATTACAGTTACATTATTCATGCTGTCAAGATGCTGCTGACGGTTAAGTAACATATGTTTTACAAGCTATTTAAAATAGTTATTTTCTGTTACATTTTCATGAGATGTGAATTTGTTCTAATGTCTGCCACTACTACTATTGAAGCCGAGAAAGGGGCTGCCAGCACAGGGATTGACCTGTGGTCTCAATAGCTCCCAGTCATAGCTAAGCTAACCCAGACATCTGCAGACGACAGACAGTGTTAAGTGTCATAATTCCACTATTTTCTGAGACGTAAATAGGAAGACGTGAACTGCGTCCCAAAATGCACCCTATTCCCTTTGATAGTACGCTACATAGTGATTATTTTGCACTATATGGGGAATAGGGTGCCATTTTGGACACAGTGGTGAAGGTTAAAGGTCACCTGCATAAAACGTCCCTATTTGGGGCCGGTTGGTTTGGCGGCTGGGGGGGAAGCAACCAGCGACCTGAAACAAGTGGCCAATTCACACAGGAAAGGTTTTGGGTAAGCAGCCTCTGACTCGGTTTCCTGCCCCCTAACAGAAACAAGACATAAATTGTAACACAACACTACAGAGGTTCTTCACGCACCAGAGAAGCAGAACAAAACTAACCAAGTGGCCCACAGCTGCAGCCAGGGGACCTGACAAAGGATCAGAGGTTTGATGTGTTCAATGTTCAACAAGATCGTACGATGGTAGCAAACTCTGAAGAGGAATTAGAGAAGGTGAGTAATTGCCAGAAAATAAATAAAGTTTATGGACATGAGAGCAGCATTAACTGAATCAGTCTGCTCACTGAGCACTATATATTCTGTGTACTGGTGTGTCAAGATATTCAAAGGCCCTGTTATGCATTAAGCTACAAATGCTATGCACCTCTTTACATTTTTATATGCTGCTGGAAGTCAAACAGCTTTTGTCAGATTAACAAAATAAGGCTAGATGCTTATGTTAGAGACATTTGAGATAAAGTTCCTTCGCTGTGAGACAGTGTGTAGCAGATGACCTCTTGGGGGCCAAGTGGAGAGGCCACATCAATCACACATATCATCATTCAGTTTAAAGTTAGGGTTTGGATCTCTGTTGAGTCTTTGCCAATTCTTCTACTACGCTCCTACTTCAGGTCGATGGAAGTTCACTCACTAGGTTCCCATCGTTAGGCTATCTGCTGCCCTGCCCAACCCAAACTCCAGGATTTATCCACTGACCCTAAAGACAAGAGTGAAGCAACACTGTTTACTCCATATGTTAGAAAAGGAAAGAAATGGTGCATTGCTGTGTGTGTCTGCTGTGGAATGCCCACTCTAGAAATGTATCCTACATCCCAAATGGCACACTATTCCCTATATTGTGTACTAGTTTTAATGATCCCCAGTTTAAAATTAGTACACTATATAGGGAATAGGGTGTCATTTGGGGAGCACCTTTAGAGGTAAGTATGTAATGTGTGTATGCATGTAGGACACAATGCCAGGCTGTGCTGTCTTCTGTCTTTGAGGCTCTGCCTCAACTCTCGTCTCCAGCCCTGACCCTGGCACCGGCCCACCACAGACAGAGACCCCGGCCCGCCTCAGACAGAGACCCCGACCCGCCACAGACAGAGACCCCGGCCCTGCACAGACAGAGACCCCAGCCCGCCACAGACAGAGACCCCAGCCCGCCACAGACAGAGACCCCGGCCTGCCACAGACAGAGACCCCGGCCTGCCACAGACAGAGACCCCGGCCTGCCACAGACAGAGACCCCGACCTGCCACAGACAGAGACCACGGCCTGCCACAGACAGAGACCCCGACCCGCCTCAGACAGAGACCCCGGCCCTGCACAGACAGAGACCCCAGCCCGCCACAGACAGAGACCCCAGCCCGCCACAGACAGAGACCCCGGCCTGCCACAGACAGAGACCCCGGCCTGCCACAGACAGAGACCCCGGCCTGCCACAGACAGAGACCCCGGCCTGCCACAGACCTCGACCCCAACACGCCACAGACAGAGACCCCAGCCCGCCACAGACAGAGACCCCGGCCTGCCACAGACCTCGACCCCGACCCGCCACAGACAGAGACCCCGGCCTGCCATAGACAGAGACCCCGGCCTGCCACAGACCTCGACCCCGACCCGCCACAGACAGAGACCCCGGCCTGCCACAGACAGAGACCCCGACCCGCCACAGACAGAGACCCCGGCCTGCCACAGACAGAGACCCCAGCCCTCCACAGACAGAGACCCTGGTGGTATCAGCTCGCCACAGACAGAGACCCTGGTGGTATCAGCCCGCCACAGACAGTGACCCTGGTGGTATCAGCCCACCACAGACAGAGATCCTGGTGGTATCAGGGGCTGAGATCCTGGTGGTATCACGGGCTGCGATCCTGGTGGTATCAGGGGCTGAGATCCTGGTGGTATCAGGTGCTGAGATTCTGGTGGTATCAGGGGCTGCAGACAGAGATCCTGGTGGTATCAGCCCTCCACAGACAGAGATCCTGGTGGTATCAAGGGCTGAGATCCTGGTGGTATCAGGGGCTGAGATCCTGGTGGTATCAGCCCGCCACAGACAGAGATCCTGGTGGTATCAGGGGCTGCAGACAGAGATCCTGGTGGTATCAGGGGCTGCAGACAGAGATCCTGGTGGTATCAGGGGCTGCAGACAGAGATCCTGGTGGTATCAGGGACTGCAGGAGAGCAAACATCTGTAGTTGTCAGAGCTCACCGCTAATTGCTTGTTAAACTATGATTAAGTGTCTGAGTCAGGCTCTGAGGAGTGGTCTGGTAAAGATGTCCATTAGTCCCTCCCCAATCTGAGTGTGTGGGAGAGGAGGGCATGTCTGAGGCTCAAAGTTAGTGATAATTTAGAAATAAAACTACAGCTAGAACCTGGTTTGCTGTTTGGTACAAGGTTGGGGGGATAGGGAGTTTTAAGACATGAAGAAGCAGTAGTAAGCCCATAGCGCTCTGGTCAAAAGTAGTGCACCACTATATAGGGAATAGGGTGCTATTTGAGACGCAGGTCCTGGTTTTGGCGGCCCAACGGGCAGCCAGGCTCAGATATTTCACAGCAGTGATTTTTATCATGTTGACACAAATGCTGTATATAAAAACATAAAGCGTATGTATTAGACCAGCAGTGTTTTTCATGTAGTTGTCCTCGGGAGCATTGTCAGGAAACAATGATGACCCATTTCAGAAGCAGATGTTTGAGGTTACCATCAGACTCAGTCAATTCATTTCCCCCCATTGGTAGGACTCTCTCTATATATCTATACATCTATATATATATATATCTATACATCTATATATATATATATATATATATATATATATATATATATATATATATATATATATATCTATACATCTATACATCTATATATATATATATATATATATATATATATATATATATATATATATATATATATATAGCTATTTAAAATAGTTATTTTCTGTAACATTTTACATCTATATATATATATCTATTGTCACGGTTCTCTAAGACCGAACCCAGAAGCAGACCAGGACAAGGTGAGTTGAACGAATGTGAGTGTTTATTTACAGATAAAAAGATGCAGAATAGTCCAGGAGACGGAGCAGATGGCGGAGATGAGTAGGTGGTGGTGAAGTGGCAGATGAACTGATGGCACGGCATGGGTTGGGTGAAGGTTCCGGGAGAATGATGTTTATGGCTAACGATCCGGCAGGGAATGGATGTCAGGTCAGAGCTTATGAAGGGGTGATGATCAGGACCAGGTGTGCCGAAGCTGATGAGAAGCAGGTGCGGGTAATCGAGAGATCACCCGCCTAGCAACGTCGCCCGGCAACCGGACAGGGTGCGTTCAGGCACCTTCGGGAAACAGGAGATTCAGAGCAGAAAAACGGCAACACAGGCAGGAACAGACTCAGGACGCAGGGTTCATGACAGTACCCCCCCTCCGACGAACGCCACCGGGCGGACTACCCGGAGCGCCAGGATGGAGGCGGTAGAAGTCACGAAGGAGGTCAGCATCAAGGATCTGACGCCGAGGAATCCAACTCCTCTCCTCAGGACCATACCCCTCCCAGTCCACGAGATACTGGAAACCCCGGCCCCGCCGTCTGGAATCCATGATGCGGCGCACCGTGTAGACAGGACCTCCTCCGATCATCCGAGGAGGAGGAGGAGGAGGTGGAGGGGGCAACAGAGGGCTGAGGAGAACAGGCTTGAGGCAGGAGACATGGAAGGTGGGATGGACTCTGAGCGTACTAGGCAACTTGAGTCTAACCACAACAGGATTAATCACTCTCCCCACCACAAACGGACCAATGAACCTCGGCGACAGTTTCCTTGACTCAGTCCGCAGAGGAAGGTCCCATGTAGCCAACCAGACCCTATCTCCGATTGCATAAGCGGGGACTGGAATACGGCGACGATTCGCCTGGAGCTGATACCGGTCAGAAACTCTAAGGAGGGCCTTTCTGGCCCGATGCCAGGTCCGGTGGTAACGACGAATGTGGGCCTGGACAGAGAGAACCGAGAGATCTTTCTCCTGAGAAGGAAACAAGGGGGGTTGGTAGCCGTATAGGCACTGGAAGAGAGACATCCCAGTGGCAGAAGTAGGGAGAGTATTGTGAGCATACTCAACCCAAGGCAACTGAGAGGCCCAAGAGGTGGGGTTGGAGGAAACAAGGCAGCGCAGCGTGGATTCCATCTTCTGGTTGGCTCTCTCCGCCTGTCCATTAGATTGGGGGTGAAATCCAGATGTGAGACTGACTGTAGCTCCAATGGCCAAACAGAAGGATTTCCAGACAGCAGAGGTGAACTGAGGGCCACGGTCGGAAACTATGTCACTGGGCAATCCGTGGACCCTGAAAATCTCCCTAACCAGGATCTTGGACGTCTCAGAGGCAGAGGGAAGCTTGGAGATGGGCACAAAGTGGGCGAACTTGCTGAATCGGTCCACAATAGTCAGAATGACCGTGTTCCCCTCAGAAGAGGGCAACCCAGTGACAAAGTCCAGGGCCAGATGCGACCATGGTCGCCGGGGGATCGGTAGGGGGTGAAGAAGTCCAGAGCTGGGCCGATTGGCACTCTTGTTCTGCGCACAAACTGGACAGGCAGCAACAAACCTCCGAGTATCTTCTCCCATGGCAGGCCACCAAAATCGTCTGCGTAGAAGCACCATCGTCCGAGCCACGCCAGGGTGACAAGCCATCTTGCTGGCGTGGGACCATTGGAGGACAGCCAAACGAACCGACTCAGGCACAAACAACCGACCGGGTGGACCGTTACCGGAGCCGGGCTGCGTCCGAAGGGCCGCCATAACCTCCTCCTCAATCCTCCACATAACGGCTCCCACGACAAGGTTCCGGGGAAGAATCGTCTCAGTCTTGGCCCCACTCTCCTCCGTCTTGGAGAACATCCGGGACAAGGCGTCCGCTTTGCCGTTCTTCGACCCCGGTCGGAACGTCAAGGAAAAATTAAAGCGTCCAAAAAACAACGACCACCTGGCCTGACGGGAGTTGAGACGTTTAGCCGATTGCACGTAAGCAAGATTCTTGTGGTCAGTCCAGACAACAAACGGTTGCTCCGCCCCCTCCAACCAGTGGCGCCACTCCTCCAAGGCAAGTTTCACCGCAAGGAGCTCACGGTTACCCACATCGTAGTTCCTCTCCGTAGACGAAAGACGACGAGAGTAGTAGGCACAGGGATGGAGTCTACCGTCAGTGGAGCATCGCTGGGACAGGATGGCGCCAACCCCCACATCAGACGCATCCACTTCAACGACAAACTGACGAGCAGTGTCAGGTTGAGAGAGAATCGGAGCGTTGGTGAATCGCCTCTTCAAATCCAGAAATGCTCGGTCCGCCTCAGGATTCCAACTGAAGGTTCTGGTACTAGAAGTCAGGGCAGTTAAAGGAGCGGCCACACGGCTGTAATCACGGATAAATCTACGATAGAAATTTGCAAACCCCAGAAACCTCTGGAGCTGCAATCTCGTACCGGGCTGGGCCCAATCCAGAACTGCCCTAACCTTCTCTTGGTCCATCCTAATCTCTCCCCTGGAGATGATGTACACGAGTAAGGATGTAGTGTGGGCGTGAAATTCACACTTCTCGACCTTCACAAACAGGCGATTCTCCAACAATCGCTGCAGAACCTGCTTGACATGCTGGACGTGGCTGGAAAGCTCCTTAGAGAAGATTAGAATGTCATCCAGGTAAACGAACACAAAAAGACCGATCATATCTCTCAGGATGTCATTCACCATACTCTGGAACACTGCTGGGGCATTGGTCAGTCCAAACGGCATCACCTGATACTCGAAATGACCCATCGGTGTATTGAAACCAGTCAACCACTCGTCCCCCTCTCTGATCCGGACCAGATAATACGCTTTGCGTAGGTCCAGCTTGGTGAACACAGTAGCACCCTGTAAGGAGTCGAAAGCAGAGCTCATCAAGGGCAGGGGGTACTTGTTCCTGACCGTGATATCATTCAACCCCCGATAATCAATACAAGGTCGAAGAGAGCCATCCTTTTTACTCACAAAGAAGAATCCTGCCCCCAGGGGTGATGACGAGGGACGAATGAGACCAGCAGCTAGGGACTCCTTTATGTAGGTCTCCAAAGCCTCACGTTCAGGTCGGGAGATGCTGTATAACCGTCCCTTGGGATAGGCAGCTCCAGGGAACAGGTTTATGGCACAATCATATGGTCGGTGGGGAGGGAGTGACAGAGCCCTCTGCTTACTGAACACTTTCCCCAAATCGTGATATGTCTCGGGAACCAGGGACAAATCTGGGGGGTTAGCCTCAATAACCTGACTGGGAACAGAATGGCAACAGGCAGTCTTGAGGCAGTTAGCATGACAATCAATGCTCCAACTAGTTACCTTGCCAGTCACCCAATCGAACGTGGGATTGTGTTCTTTCAGCCAGGGGTATCCAAGGACCAGAGGAACATGGGAAGAAGGCAGAATGAAGAATGAGATAACCTCAGAATGATTCCCTGACAACAGCATCTTAACCGGTTCAGTCCTCATCGTGATACGTGCCAGACTACTGCCGTTCAGAGTGGTAGCTTCAATGGCTTCCGGTAATCGCTCCTTGGAAAGCCCCAGCTGTTCCACCACGTCGGCATCAATAAAGCTTCCATCGGCACCTGAATCGACGAAAGCGTTAATCGCTAAACTCTGATTCCTGTTCATGAGGGTAGCCGGGAAACGGGGTCTGACAGGGGTATTGAGAGGTTGAAACTGGCTCGCTAAAAGTCCTCCCAACTTTAGCGAGCCGAGCAGTTTGACGGCCGCTGGGAACAAGTGGAGATGTAATGTCCCGAACTACCACAGTAGAGGCAGCGGTTGGTCTTACGTCTATGTTGGCGCTCCTCCTTGGTTAACCCGTGCCGCCCCACTTGCATGGGTTCAGAATCTGGAGGCAGGACCTCTCCACTAATCCCGTGTGGTGGACAATGATCGACGCATTCTGGTCCACCTCCTGACCCGACTGGAAACTGAGAAGCTGATTGATTGGACGGGCCCCATTGCTTCTCCCTCCTTCTCTCTCGAACTCTGATATCCACCCGAATAGACAAAGCTACCAAACTGTGCAGGTCACTAGGCTCCGGATAGGAGATCAACTCATCCTTGAGTTGCTCCGACAGCCCCTGGTAAAAGGCCGCTTGCAGTGACTCCTCATTCCACCCACTCTCCACAGCCAATGTCCTGAATTCGATTACGAAGTCGGCAACGCTGCGAGTTCCTTGGCGAAGAGAAAACAGGCGCTTAGCTGCGTCCTTACCTCGGACTGGATGGTCAAACAGCTTCCTCATCTCTGCCGTGAACTGCTGGTATGACGCCATGCAGGTGTCCTGTCGTTCCCATACGGCTGAAGCCCACTCCAGGGCTCTACCACGCAGCAATTCAATAACAAAGGCTATCCTAGCCTTGTCTGTGGCGTAAGAGTGGGGCTGTAGATCGAACACTAATCCACACTGCATAAGAAAGGAACGGCATCTTCCCAAATCCCCTTCATACTTCTCAGGCGTCGGAACCTTGGGCTCACGGAAGGGCACAGCTCCAGAAGCGGCAGGCGAGAGAGGTGAAACCGGTGGTGGATTCTCCACCGGCAAACTGAGCTGAGCCTGGATCTTCGTCAGACTGGTAGAAAAGTTCCGAACCGATAACGCTATCTCCTGTAGCGCCGTGCTGTGTTGTCCCAACATCATTTCCTGATGGGTAATGGCATGGCGAACAGAGTCCAGGTCCGCTGGGTTCATTTATGGCCAGATCGTTCTGTCACGGTTCTCTAAGACCGAACCCAGAAGCAGACCAGGACAAGGTGAGTTGAACGAATGTGAGTGTTTATTTACAGATAAAAAGATGCAGAATAGTCCAGGAGACGGAGCGGATGGCGGAGATGAGTAGGTGGTGGTGAAGTGGCAGATTAACTGATGGCACGGCATGGGTTGGGTGAAGGTTCCGGGAGAATGATGTTTATGGCTAACGATCCGGCAGTCATGGGTGAACAGAGAGTACAGGAGGGGACTGAGCACGCACCCCTGAGGGGCCCCCGTGTTGAGGATCAGTGTGGCAGATCTGTTGTTACCTACCCTTACCACCTGGGGGCGGCCCATCAGGAAGTCCAGGAGATCCTGGTGGTATCAGGGGCTGCGATCCTGGTGGTATCAGGGGCTGAGATCCTGGTGGTATCAGGTGCTGAGATTCTGGTGGTATCAGGGGCTGCAGACAGAGATCCTGGTGGTATCAGCCCTCCACAGACAGAGATCCTGGTGGTATCAAGGGCTGAGATCCTGGTGGTATCAGGGGCTGAGATCCTGGTGGTATCAGCCCGCCACAGACAGAGATCCTGGTGGTATCAGGGGCTGCAGACAGAGATCCTGGTGGTATCAGGGGCTGCAGACAGAGATCCTGGTGGTATCAGGGGCTGCAGACAGAGATCCTGGTGGTATCAGGGACTGCAGGAGAGCAAACATCTGTAGATGTCAGAGCTCACCGCTAATTGCTTGTTAAACTATGATTAAGTGTCTGAGTCAGGCTCTGAGGAGTGGTCTGGTAAAGATGTCCATTAGTCCCTCCCCAATCTGAGTGTGTGGGAGAGGAGGGCATGTCTGAGGCTCAAAGTTAGTGATAATTTAGAAATAAAACTACAGCTAGAACCTGGTTTGCTGTTTGGTACAAGGTTGGGGGGATAGGGAGTTTTAAGACATGAAGAAGCAGTAGTAAGCCCATAGCGCTCTGGTCAAAAGTAGTGCACCACTATATAGGGAATAGGGTGCTATTTGAGACGCAGGTCCTGGTTTTGGCGGCCCAACGGGCAGCCAGGCTCAGATATTTCACAGCAGTGATTTTTATCATGTTGACACAAATGCTGTATATAAAAACATAAAGCGTATGTATTAGACCAGCAGTGTTTTTCATGTAGTTGTCCTCGGGAGCATTGTCAGGAAACAATGATGACCCATTTCAGAAGCAGATGTTTGAGGTTACCATCAGACTCAGTCAATTCATTTCCCCCCATTGGTAGGACTCTCTCTATATATCTATACATCTATATATATATATATATATCTATACATCTATACATCTATATATATATATATATATATATATATATATATATATATATATATATATATATATATATATATATAGCTATTTAAAATAGTTATTTTCTGTAACATTTTACATCTATATATATATATTTATTGTCACGGTTCTCTAAGACCGAACCCAGAAGCAGACCAGGACAAGGTGAGTTGAACGAATGTGAGTGTTTATTTACAGATAAAAAGATGCAGAATAGTCCAGGAGACGGAGCAGATGGCGGAGATGAGTAGGTGGTGGTGAAGTGGCAGATGAACTGATGGCACGGCATGGGTTGGGTGAAGGTTCCGGGAGAATGATGTTTATGGCTAACGATCCGGCAGGGAATGGATGTCAGGTCAGAGCTTATGAAGGGGTGATGATCAGGACCAGGTGTGCCGAAGCTGATGAGAAGCAGGTGCGGGTAATCGAGAGATCACCCGCCTAGCAATGTCGCCCGGCAACCGGACAGGGTGCGTTCAGGCACCTTCGGGAAACAGGAGATTCAGAGCAGAAAAACGGCAACACGGGCAGGAACAGACTCAGGACGCAGGGTTCATGACAGTACCCCCCCTCCGACGAACGCCACAGGGCGGACTACCCGGAGCGCCAGGATGGAGGCGGTAGAAGTCACGAAGGAGGTCAGCATCAAGGATCTGACGCCGAGGAATCCAACTCCTCTCCTCAGGACCATACCCCTCCCAGTCCACGAGATACTGGAAACCCCGGCCCCGCCGTCTGGAATCCATGATGCGGCGCACCGTGTAGACAGGACCTCCTCCGATCATCCGAGGAGGAGGAGGAGGAGGTGGAGGGGGCAACAGAGGGCTGAGGAGAACAGGCTTGAGGCAGGAGACATGGAAGGTGGGATGGACTCTGAGCGTACTAGGCAACTTGAGTCTAACCACAACAGGATTAATCACTCTCCCCACCACAAACGGACCAATGAACCTCGGCGACAGTTTCCTTGACTCAGTCCGCAGAGGAAGGTCCCATGTAGCCAACCAGACCCTATCTCCGATTGCATAAGCGGGGGCTGGAATTCGGCGACGATTCGCCTGGAGCTGATACCGGTCAGAAACTCTAAGGAGGGCCTTTCTGGCCCGATGCCAGGTCCGGTGGTAACGACGAATGTGGGCCTGGACAGAGGGAACCGAGAGATCTTTCTCCTGAGAAGGAAACAAGGGGGGTTGGTAGCCGCATAGGCACTGGAAGAGAGACATCCCAGTGGCAGAAGTAGGGAGAGTATTGTGAGCATACTCAACCCAAGGCAACTGAGAGGCCCAAGAGGTGGGGTTGGAGGAAACAAGGCAGCGCAGCGTGGATTCCATCTTCTGGTTGGCTCTCTCCGCCTGTCCATTAGATTGGGGGTGAAATCCAGATGTGAGACTGACTGTAGCTCCAATGACCAAACAGAAGGATTTCCAGACAGCAGAGGTGAACTGAGGGCCACGGTCGGAAACTATGTCACTGGGCAATCCGTGGACCCTGAAAATCTCCCTAACCAGGATCTTGGACGTCTCAGAGGCAGAGGGAAGCTTGGAGATGGGCACAAAGTGGGCGAACTTGCTGAATCGGTCCACAATAGTCAGAATGACCGTGTTCCCCTCAGAAGAGGGCAACCCAGTGACAAAGTCCAGGGCCAGATGCGACCATGGTCGCCGGGGGATCGGTAGGGGGTGAAGAAGTCCAGAGCTGGGCCGATTGGCACTCTTGTTCTGCGCACAAACTGGACAGGCAGCAACAAACCTCCGAGTATCTTCTCCCATGGCAGGCCACCAAAATCGTCTGCGTAGAAGCACCATCGTCCGAGCCACGCCAGGGTGACAAGCCATCTTGCTGGCGTGGGACCATTGGAGGACAGCCAAACGAACCGACTCAGGCACAAACAACCGACCGGGTGGACCGTTACCGGGGCCGGGCTGCGTCCGAAGGGCCGCCATAACCTCCTCCTCAATCCTCCACATAACGGCTCCCACAACAAGGTTCCGGGGAAGAATCGTCTCAGTCTTGGCCCCACTCTCCTCCGTCTTGGAGAACATCCGGGACAAGGCGTCCGCTTTGCCGTTCTTTGACCCCGGTCGGAACGTCAAGGAAAAATTAAAGCGTCCAAAAAACAACGACCACCTGGCCTGACGGGAGTTGAGACGTTTAGCCGATTGCACGTAAGCAAGATTCTTGTGGTCAGTCCAGACAACAAACGGTTGCTCCGCCCCCTCCAACCAGTGGCGCCACTCCTCCAAGGCAAGTTTCACCGCAAGGAGCTCACGGTTACCCACATCGTAGTTCCTCTCCGTAGACGAAAGACGACGAGAGTAGTAGGCACAGGGATGGAGTCTACCGTCAGTGGAGCATCGCTGGGACAGGATGGCGCCAACCCCCACATCAGACGCATCCACTTCAACGACAAACTGACGAGCAGTGTCAGGTTGAGAGAGAATCGGAGCGTTGGTGAATCGCCTCTTCAAATCCAGAAATGCTCGGTCCGCCTCAGGATTCCAACTGAAGGTTCTGGTACTAGAAGTCAGGGCAGTTAAAGGAGCGGCCACACGGCTGTAATCACGGATAAATCTACGATAGAAATTTGCAAACCCCAGAAACCTCTGGAGCTGCAATCTCGTACCGGGCTGGGCCCAATCCAGAACTGCCCTAACCTTCTCTTGGTCCATCCTAATCTCTCCCCTGGAGATGATGTACCCGAGTAAGGATGTAGTGTGGGCGTGAAATTCACACTTCTCGGCCTTCACAAACAGGCGATTCTCCAACAATCGCTGCAGAACCTGCTTGACATGATGGACGTGGCTGGAAAGCTCCTTAGAGAAGATTAGAATGTCATCCAGGTAAACGAACACAAAAAGACCGATCATATCTCTCAGGATGTCATTCACCATACTCTGGAACACTGCTGGGGCATTGGTCAGTCCAAACGGCATCACCTGATACTCGAAATGACCCATCGGTGTATTGAAACCAGTCAACCACTCGTCCCCCTCTCTGATCCGGACCAGATAATACGCTTTGCGTAGGTCCAGCTTGGTGAACACAGTAGCACCCTGTAAGGAGTCGAAAGCAGAGCTCATCAAGGGCAGGGGATACTTGTTCCTGACCGTGATATCATTCAACCCCCGATAATCAATACAAGGTCGAAGAGAGCCATCCTTTTTACTCACAAAGAAGAATCCTGCCCCCAGGGGTGATGACGAGGGACGAATGAGACCAGCAGCTAGGGACTCCTTTATGTAGGTCTCCAAAGCCTCACGTTCAGGTCGGGAGATGCTGTATAACCGTCCCTTGGGATAGGCAGCTCCAGGGAACAGGTTTATGGCACAATCATATGGTCGGTGGGGAGGGAGTGACAGAGCCCTCTGCTTACTGAACACTTTCCCCAAATCGTGATATGTCTCGGGAACCAGGGACAAATCTGGGGGGTTAGCCTCAATAACCTGACTGGGAACAGAATGGCAACAGGCAGTCTTGAGGCAGTTAGCATGACAATCAATGCTCCAACTAGTTACCTTGCCAGTCACCCAATCGAACGTGGGATTGTGTTCTTTCAGCCAGGGGTATCCAAGGACCAGAGGAACATGGGAAGAAGGCAGAATGAAGAATGAGATAACCTCAGAATGATTCCCTGACAACAGCATCTTAACCGGTTCAGTCCTCATCGTGATACGTGCCAGACTACTGCCGTTCAGAGTGGTAGCTTCAATGGCTTCCGGTAATCGCTCCTTGGAAAGCCCCAGCTGTTCCACCACGCCGGCATCAATAAAGCTTCCATCGGCACCTGAATCGACGAAAGCGTTAATCGCTAAACTCTGATTCCTGTTCATGAGGGTAGCCGGGAAACGGGGTCTGACAGGGGTATTGAGAGGTTGAAACTGGCTCGCTAAAAGTCCTCCCAACTTTAGCGAGCCGAGCAGTTTGACGGCCGCTGGGAACAAGTGGAGATGTAATGTCCCGAACTACCACAGTAGAGGCAGCGGTTGGTCTTACGTCTATGTTGGCGCTCCTCCTTGGTTAACCCGTGCCGCCCCACTTGCATGGGTTCAGAATCTGGAGGCAGGACCTCTCCACTAATCCCGTGTGGTGGACAATGATCGACGCATTCTGGTCCACCTCCTGACCCGACTGGAAACTGAGAAGCTGATTGATTGGACGGGCCCCATTGCTTCTCCCTTCTTCTCTTTCGAACTCTGATATCCACCCGAATAGACAAAGCTACCAAACTGTGCAGGTCACTAGGCTCCGGATAGGAGATCAACTCATCCTTGAGTTGCTCCGACAGCCCCTGGTAAAAGGCCGCTTGCAGTGACTCCTCATTCCACCCACTCTCCACAGCCAATGTCCTGAATTCGATTACGAAGTCGGCAATGCTGCGAGTTCCTTGGCGAAGAGAAAACAGGCGCTTAGCTGCGTCCTTACCTCGGACTGGATGGTCAAACAGCTTCCTCATCTCTGCCGTGAATTGCTGGTATGACGCCATGCAGGTGTCCTGTCGTTCCCATACGGCTGAAGCCCACTCCAGGGCTCTACCACGCAGCAATTCAATAACAAAGGCTATCCTAGCCTTGTCTGTGGCGTAAGAGTGGGGCTGTAGATCGAACACTAATCCACACTGCATAAGAAAGGAACGGCATCTTCCCAAATCCCCTTCATACTTCTCAGGCGTCGGAACCTTGGGCTCACGGAAGGGCACAGCTCCAGAAGCGGCAGGCGAGAGAGGTGAAACCGGTGGTGGATTCTCCACCGGCAAACTGAGCTGAGCCTGGATCTTCGTCAGACTGGTAGAAAAGTTCCGAACCGATAACGCTATCTCCTGTAGCGCCGTGCTGTGTTGTCCCAACATCATTTCCTGATGGGTAATGGCATGGCGAACAGAGTCCAGGTCCGCTGGGTTCATTTATGGCCGGATCGTTCTGTCACGGTTCTCTAAGACCGAACCCAGAAGCAGACCAGGACAAGGTGAGTTGAACGAATGTGAGTGTTTATTTACAGATAAAAAGATGCAGAATAGTCCAGGAGACGGAGCGGATGGCGGAGATGAGTAGGTGGTGGTGAAGTGGCAGATTAACTGATGGCACGGCATGGGTTGAGTGAAGGTTCCGGGAGAATGATGTTTATGGCTAACGATCCGGCAGGGAATGGATGTCAGGTCAGAGCTTATGAAGGGGTGATGATCAGGACCAGGTGTGCCGAAGCTGATGAGAAGCAGGTGCGGGTAATCGAGAGATCACCCGCCTAGCAACGTCGCCCGGCAACCGGACAGGGTGCGTTCAGGCACCTTCGGGAAACAGGAGATTCAGAGCAGAAAAACGGCAACACAGGCAGGAACAGACTCAGGACGCAGGGTTCATGACATCTATACATCTATATATATATATATATATATATATATATATATATATATATATATATATATAGCTATTTAAAATAGTTATTTTCTGTTACATTTTAATGTGTTCTAATGTATGCCACTACTACTATTGAAGCAGAGAAAGGGGCTGCCAGCACAGGGATTGACCTGTGGTCTCAATAGCTCCCAGTCATAGCTAAGCTAACCCAGACATCAACAGCATTATCCCAGAAACCCTAGACCCACTCCAATTTGCATACCGCCCCAACAGATCCACAGATGATGCAATCTATATTGCACTCCACACTGCCCTTTCCCACCTGGACAAGAGGAACACCTACGTGAGAATGCTATTCATTGACTACAGCTCAGCATTCAACACCATAGTGCCCTCTAAGCTCATCACTTAAGCTAAGGATCCTGGGACTAAACACCTCCCTCTGCAACTGGATCCTGGACTTCCTGACGGGCCGCCCCCAGGTGGTAAGGGTAGGTAACAACAGATCTGCCACACTGATCCTCAACACGGGGGCCCCTCAGGGGTGCGTGCTCAGTCCCCTCCTGTACTCTCTGTTCACCCATGACTGCATGGCCAGGCACGACTCCAACACCATCATTAAGTTTGCCGACGACACAACAGTGGTAGGCCTGATCACAGACAACGATGAGACAGCCTATAGGGAGGAGGTCAGAGACCTGGCCGTGTGGTGCCAGGACAACAACCTCTCCCTCAACGTGACAAAGACAAAGGAGATGATTGTGGACTACAGGAAAAAAAAGAGGACTGAGCATGCCCCCATTCTCATCGACGGGGCAGTAGTGGAACAGGTTGAGAGCTTCAAGTTCCTTGGTGTCCACATCACCAACGAACTATCATGGTCCAAACACACCAAGACAGTCGTGAAGAGGGCACGACAAAGCCTATTCCCCCTCAGGAGACTGAAAAGATTTGGCATGGGTCCTCAGATCCTCAAAAAATTCTACAGCTGCACCATCGAGAGCATCCTGACTGGTTGCATCACCGCCTGGTATGGCAACTGCTTGGCCTCCGACCGCAAGGCACTACAGAGGGTAGTGTGTACGGCCCAGTACATCACTGGGGCCAAGCTTCCTGCCATCCAGGACCTCTATACCAGGCGGTGTCAGAGGAAGGCCCTCAACATTTTCAAAGACTCCAGCCACCCTAGTCATAGACTGTTCTCCCTGCTACCGCACGGCAAGCGGTGCCGGAGTGCCAAGTCTAGGTCCAAAAGACTTCTCAACAGCTTCTACCCCCAAGCCATAAGACTCCTGAACAGCTAATCATGGCTACCCGGACTATTTGCACTGCCCCCCCACCCCATCCTTTTTACGCTGCTGCTACTCTGTTAATTATTTATGCATAGTCACTTTAACTCTACCCACATGTACATATTACTTCAACTACCTCAACTAGCCGGTGCCCCCGCACATTGACTCTGCACCGGTACCCCCCTGTATATATAGCCTCCCTACTGTTATTTTATTTTACTTCTGCTCTTTTTTTCTCAACACTTTTTTTGTTGTTGTTTTATTTTAAAATAAATGCACTGTTGGTTAAGGGCTGTAAGTAAGCATTTCACTGTAATGTCTGCACCTGTTGTATTCGGCGCATGTGACCAATAAAATTTGATTTGATTTGATTTGATATCTCTATATATATATATATATATATATATATATATATATATATATATATATATATATATATATATGTATATATATATATATACATCTATCTATATATATCTATACATCTATCTATATATCTATATATATCTATACATCTATATATCTATACATCTTTATATATATGTATACATCTATATATATATATCTATACATCTATCTATATATCTACATATATCTATACATCTATATATCTATACATCTTTATATATATATATCTATACATCTCTTTATATATCCATCTCTATATATATATATATATATATATATATATATATATATATATATATATATATATATATATATATATATATATAATATATATCTATACATCTATCTATATATATCTATACATCTATCTATATATCTATATATATCTATACATCTATATATCTATACATCTTTATATATATGTATACATATATATATATATATATATATATATATATATATATATATATATATATATATATATATATATATCACATATATATATATATATATATATATATATATATATATATATATAATGTATATCTATACATCTATCTATATATATATCTATACATCTATATATATATATATATATCTATATATATATATATATAATATATATCTATACATCTATCTATATATATATATCTATACATCTATATATATATATATATATATCTATATATATATATATATATATATATATCTATATATCTTTATAGATATGTATACATCTATATATATATATATATATATATATATCTATACATCTATATATATATATATATCTATATATCTTTATAGATATGTATACATCTATATATATATCTATACATCTATATATATATATATATATATATATCTATACATATATATATATCTATACATCTATATATATATCCATCTCTATATATATATATATATATATATATATCTATACATCTATATATATATCTATATTTATATTTACGTCATTTAGCAGACGCTCTTATCCAGAGCGACTTACAAATAGGTGCATTCACCTTATAGCCAGTGGGATAACCACTTTACAATTTATTTTATTTTATTTTATTTATTTTTTGGGGTGTGGGGGGTGGGGGGGGGTTGGAGTAAAGGGGGGGGGGGGGTGTAGAAGGATTACTTTATCCTATCCCAGGTATTCCTTAAAGAGGTGGGGTTTCAAATGTCTCCGGAAGGTGGTGAGTGACTCCGCTGTCCTGGCGTCATGAGGGAGCTTGTTCCACCATTGGGGTGCCAGAGCAGCGAACAGTTTTGACTGGGCTGAGCGGGAACTATGCTTCTGCAGAGATAGGGGAGCCAGCAGGCCAGAGGTGGATGAACGCAGTGCCCTCGTTTGGGTGTAGGGACTGATCAGAGCCTGAAGGTACGGAGGTGCCGTTCCCCTCACTGCTCCGTAGGCAAGCACCATGGTCTTGTAGCAGATGCAAGCTTCAACTGGAAGCCAGTGGAGTGTGCGGAGGAGCGGGGTGACGTGAGAGAACTTGGGAAGGTTGAACACCAGACGGGCTGCGGCATTCTGGATGAGTTGTAGGGGTTTAATGGCACAGGCAGGGAGCCCAGCCAACAGCGAGTTGCAGTAATCCAGACGGGAGATGACAAGTGCCTGGATTAGGACCTGTGCCGCTTCCTGTGTAAGGCAGCGTCGTACTCTCCGAATGTTGTAGAGCATGAACCTACAGGATCGGGTCACCGCCTTGATGTTAGCGGAGAACGACAGGGTGTTGTCCAGGGTCACGCCAAGGCTCTTCGCACTCTGGGAGGAGGACACAACGGAGTTGTCAACCGTGATGGCGAGATCATGGAACGGGCAGTCCTTCCCCAGGAGGAAGAGCAGCTCCGTCTTGCCGAGGTTCAGCTTGAGGTGGTGATCCGTCATCCACACTGATATGTCTGCCAGATATGCAGAGATGCGATTCGCCACCTGGTTATCAGAAGGGGGAAAGGAGAAGATTAGTTGTGTGTCGTCAGCGTAGCAATGATAGGAGAGGCCATGTGAGGATATGACAGAGCCAAGTGACTTGGTGTATAGCGAGAATAGGAGAGGGCCTAGAACTGAGCCCTGGGGGACACCAGTGGTGAGAGCACGTGGTGCGGAGACAGCTTCTCGCCACGCCACTTGGTAGGAGCGACCGGTCAGGTAGGACGCAATCCAAGAGTGAGCCGCGCCGGAGATGCCCAGCTCGGAGAGGGTGGAGAGGAGGATCTGATGGTTCACAGTATCAAAGGCAGCAGACAGGTCTAGAAGGACAAGAGCAGAGGAGAGAGAGTTAGCTTTAGCAGTGCGGAGAGCCTCTGTGACACAGAGAAGAGCAGTCTCAGTTGAATGACCAGTCTTGAAACCTGACTGGTTTGGATCAAGAAGGTCATTCTGAGAGCGATAGCAAGAGAGTTGGCTAAAGACGGCACGCTCAATAGTTTTGGAGAGAAAAGAAAGAAGGGATACTGGTCTGTAGTTGTTGACATCAGAGGGATCGAGTGTTGGTTTTTTGAGAAGGGGTGCAACTCTCGCTCTCTTGAAGACGGAAGGGACATAGCCAGCGGTCAAGGATGAGTTGATCAGCGAGGTGAGGTAAGGGAGAAGGTCACCGGAGATGGTCTGGAGAAGAGAGGAGGGGATAGGGTCAAGCGGGCAGGTTGTTGGGCGGCCTGCCGTCACAAGTCGCAAGATTTTATCTGGAGAGAGAGGGGAGAAAGAAGTCAAAGCATAGGGTAGGGCAGTGTGAGCAGGACCAGCAGTGTCATTTGACTTAACAAACGAGGATCGGATGTCGTCAACCTTCTTTTCAAAATGGTTGACGAAGACATCCACAGAGAGGGAGGAGGGGGGGGGGGATTCAGCAGGGAGGAGAATGTGGCAAAGAGCTTCCTAGGGTTAGAGGCGGATGCTTGGAATTTAGAGTGGTAGAAAGTGGCCTTAGCAGCAGAAACAGATGAAGAAAATGTAGAGAGGAGGGAGTGAAAAGATGCCAGGTCTGCAGGGAGTCTAGTTTTCTTCCATTTCCGCTCAGCTGCCCGGAGCTCTGTTCTGTGAGCTCGCAATGAGTCATCAAGCCACGGAGCTGGAGGGGAGGACCGAGCCGGCCGGGAGGATAGGGGACATAGAGAGTCAAAGGATGCAGAAAGGGAGGAGAGGAGGGTTGAGGAGGCAGAATCAGGAGATTGGAGGGAGAAGGATGAGCAGAGGGAAGAGATGATAGAATGGAAGAGGAGAGAGTAGCGGGAGAGAGAGAGCGAAGGTTGCGACGGCGCATTACCATCTGTGTAGGGGCAGAGTGAGTAGTGTTGGAGGAGAGGGAGAGAGAAAAGGATACAAAGTAGTGGTCGGAGACTTGGAGGGGAGTTGCAGTGAGATTAGTAGAAGAACAGCATCTAGTAAAGATGAGGTCAAGCGTATTGCCTGCCTTGTGAGTAGGGGGGGACGGTGAGAGGGTGAGGTCAAAAGAGGAGAGAAGTGGAAAGAAGGAGGCAGAGAGAAATGAGTCAAATGTAGACGTAGGGAGGTTGAAATCCCCCAGAACTGTGAGGGGTGAGCCATCCTCAGGAAAGGAACTTATCAAGGCGTCAAGCTCATTGATGAACTCTCCAAGGGAATCTGGAGGGCGATAGATGACAAGGATATTAAGCTTAAATGGGCTAGTGACTGTGACAGCATGGAATTCAAATGAGGAGACAGACAGATGGGTCAGGGGAAAAATTGAGAATGTCCACTTGGGAGAGATGAGGATTCCTGTGCCACCACCCCGCTGACCAGATGCTCTCGGGGTATGCGAGAACACATGGTCAGATATATATATATATATATATATATATATATATATATATATATCTATTCATATATATATATATATATATATATATATATATATATATATATATATATATATATATATATATATATATATATATATATATATATTCATCTAAATATATATATATACATACATATATATATATCTATACATCTATATATATATCTATACATATATATATATATATATATATATATATATATATATCTATACATCTATTCATCTATATATATATATATATATATATATATATATATATATATATATATATATATATACATCTATATATATATCTATACATCTATATATATATATACATCTATACATATATATCTATACATCTATTTATATATCTATACATCTATATATATATATATATCTATACATCTATTTATATATCTATACATCTATATATATCTATACATCTATATATATATATATATATGTATCTGCAATAGGATGGATGGAGGATAAAAACACTATGCCATGTTTCCTGACTGTTGTAGGCCTAGAGCACTGTCAGTCACTGGGGATAAAACAGCTGCATATATTAAAACAGAACCCATAGCCAGCAATGACACAATAAACCGCTCTTAGAGCCCCTCAATCCATTTTAAATTCTGAGAAACGGTCCTCCATCTCTCTCATCAGTGAGTGGTATAACACCGCTGAGACAGTCACACACGGCTGGTCTGGTTTCTCTCCACATTCCCTGGTTCATCCAACCACTCCATTCATCCAACCACTCCATCCCTCCACCCCCATCTTCAGCTGTTTAAACAGCTCAAATGATGTCTGTAATTGTTTCAGTGTGCAGCCTGTTATTTTAATGTGCCAAGCTGGATGAGTAAAAAATAAATAAATCAACGATTGCGGTAAATGGCAAGTATTTTCTTACTACTGACATTCTTAAAGTTTTGCCACCCTTAGACTTGCTTTTTGAAATAGTTTGACTAATTACCAGGTGTTTCCAATTTCTCCCCAGTGATATGAAATGGATACCACCACAGTGAAGGAGACTGAGAGACATGGGTTGTCTTTTCACTGCGACTGACCTGCAACTATCTGGACAGATTTGACAGAAAGCCTAGGGCTGGATAGATATGGCTCCTCTATGGGCCTTCTCTCTGTGTTTCTTAATCCTCTACTGTTTATTAACATCATCGTGGAAGGAGCCCATTCTGATCTACTGTTTATTAACATCATTGTGGAAGGAGCCCATTCTGATCTACTGTTTCTTAACATCATTGTGGAAGGAGCCCATTCTGATCTACTGTTTATTAACATCATCGTGGAAGGAGCCCATTCTGATCTACTGTTTATTAACATCATTGTGGAAGGAGCCCATTCTGATCTACTGTTTCTTAACATCATTGTGGAAGGAGCCCGTTCTGATCTACTGTTTCTTAACATCATTGTGGAAGGAGCCCATTCTGATCTACTGTTTATTAACATCATTGTGGAAGGAGCCCATTCTGATCTACTGTTTATTAACATCATTGTGGAAGGAGCCCATTCTGATCTACTGTTTCTTAACATCATTGTGGAAGGAGCCCGTTCTGATCTACTGTTTCTTAACATCATTGTGGAAGGAGCCCATTCTGATCTACTGTTTATTAACATCATTGTGGAAGGAGCCCATTCTGATCTACTGTTTCTTAACATCATTGTGGAAGGAGCCCATTCTGATCTACTGTTTCTTAACATCATTGTGGAAGGAGCCCATTCTGATCTACTGTTTATTAACATCATTGTGGAAGGAGCCCGTTCTGATCTACTGTTTCTTAACATCATTGTGGAAGGAGCCCATTCTGATCTACTGTTTATTAACATCATTGTGGAAGGAGCCCATTCTGATCTACTGTTTATTAACATCATTGTGGAAGGAGCCCGTTCTGATCTACTGTTTCTTAACATCATTGTGGAAGGAGCCCATTCTGATCTACTGTTTATTAACATCATTGTGGAAGGAGCCCATTCTTATCTACTGTTTCTTAACATCATTGTGGAAGGAGCCCATTCTGATCTACTGTTTCTTAACATCATTGTGGAAGGAGCCCATTCTGATCTACTGTTTATTAACATCATTGTGGAAGGAGCCCATTCTGATCTACTGTTTCTTAACATCATTGTGGAAGGAGCCTATTCTGATCTACTGTTTCTTAACATCATTGTGGAAGGAGCCCATTCTGATCTACTGTTTATTAACATCATTGTGGAAGGAGCCCATTCTGATCTACTGTTTCTTAACATCATTGTGGAAGGAGCCCATTCTGATCTACTGTTTCTTAACATCATTGTGGAAGGAGCCCATTCTGATCTGCTGTTTATTAACATCATTGTGGAAGGAGCCCATTCTGATCTACTGTTTCTTAACATCATTGTGGAAGGAGCCCATTCTGATCTACTGTTTCTTAACATCATTGTGGAAGGAGCCCATTCTGATCTACTGTTTATTAACATCATTGTGGAAGGAGCCCATTCTGATCTACGGTTTCTTAACATCATTGTGGAAGGAGCCCATTCTGATCTACTGCTTCTTATCATCATTGTGGAAGGAGCCCATTCTGATCTACTGTTTCTTAACATCATTGTGGAAGGAGCCCATTTTGATCTACTGTTTCTTAACATCATTGTGGAAGGAGCCCATTCTGATCTACTGTTTATTAACATCATTGTGAAAGGAGCCCATTCTGATCTACTGTTTCTTAACATCATTATGGAAGGAGCCCATTCTGATCTATTGTTTCTTAACATCATTGTGGAAGGAGCCCATTCAGATCTACTGCTTCTTAGCATCATTGTGGAAGGAGCCCATTCTGATCTACTGTTTCTTAACATCATTGTGGAAGGAGCCCATTCTGATCTACTGCTTCTTAACATCATTGTGGAAGGAGCCAATGATGAGATGCATCTGTTTGGCTATAGTGAGGATGGCTGAGGTAACAGTTACCAGTATGAGGACAGGGGACAAGGAGAACACAGTTAGGGTGTCCATATTAGGACATTCTCAGCAGGACTTGTCAGTCTTATTGGCCGTAACCTCACACAGGGGTAATTTGATATAGATGACATAGTTGATGAGGGGTTTTTGTTTGTCTTATTAGGGATTTGAACAAAACTTTCCATTTGTATTTTTTGGAGGATAATTTCACCTATCAAAAAACTGCTCAAAAAAATTAAGGGAACACTTAAACAACACAATGTAACTCCAAGTCAATCACACTTCTGTGAAATCAAACTGTCTACTTAGGAAGCAACACTGATTGACAATACATTTCACATGCTGTTGTGCAAATGGAATAGACAACAGGTGGAAATTATAGGCAATTAGCAAGACACCCCCCAATAAAGGACTGGTTTTGCAGGTGGTGACCACAGACCACTTCTCAGTTCCTATGCTTCCTGGTTGATGTTTTGGTCACTTTTGAACGCTGGCGGTGCTTTCACTCTAGTGGTAGCATGAGACGGAGTCTACAACCCACACAATTGGCTCAGGTAGTGCAGCTCATCCAGGATGGCACACCAATGCGAGCTGTGGCAAGAAGGTTTGCTGTGTCTGTCAGTGTAGTGTCCAGAGCATGGAGGCGCTACCAGGAGACAGGCCAGTACATCAGGAGACGTGGAGGAGGTCGTAGGAGGGCAACAACCCAGCAGCAGGACTGCTACCTCCGCCTTTGTGCAAGGAGGAGCAGGAGGAGCACTGCCAGAGCCCTGCAAAATGACCTCCAGCAGGCCACAAATGTGCATGTGTCTGCTCAAACGGTCAGAAACAGACTCCATGAGGGTGGTATGAGGGCCCGACGTCCACAGGTGGGGGTTGTGCTTACAGCCCAACACCGTGCAGGACATTTGGCATTTGCCAGAGAACACCAAGATTGGCAAATTCGCCCCTGGCGCCCTGTGCTCTTCACAGATGAAAGCAGGTTCACACTGAGCACATGTGACAGACGTGACAGAGTCTGGAGACACCGTGGAGAACATTCTGCTGCCTGCAACATCCTCCAGCATGACCGGTTTGGCGGTGGGTCAGTCATGGTGTGGGGTGGCATTTCTTTGGGGGGACGCACAGCCCTCCATGTGCTCGCCAGAGGTAGCCTGACTGCCATTAGGTACCGAGATGAGATCCTCAGACCCCTTGTGAGACCATATGCTGGTGCGGTTGGACCTGGGTTCCTCCTAATGCAAGACAATGCTAGACCTCATGTGGCTGGAGTGTGTCAGCAGTTCCTGCAAGAGGAAGGCATTGATGCTATGGACTAGCCCGCCCGTTCCCCAGACCTGAATCCAATTGAGCACATCTGGGACATCATGTCTCGCTCCATCCACCAACGCCACGTTGCACCACAGACTGTCCAGGAGTTGGCGGATGCTTTAGTCCAGGTCTGGGAGGAGATCCCTCAGGAGACCACCTCATCAGGAGCATGCCCAGGCGTTGTAGGGAGGTCATACAGGCACGTGGAGGCCACACACACTACTGAGCCTCATTTTGACTTGTTTTAAGGACATTACATCAAAGTTGGGTCAGCCTGTAGTGTGGTTTTCCACTTTAATTTTGAGGGTGACTCCAAATCCAGACCTCCATGGGTTGATACATTTGATTTCCATTGATAATTTTGTGTGATTTTGTTGTCAGCACATTCAACTATGTAAAGAAAAAAGTATTCAATAAGATTATTTCATTCATTCAGATCTAGGATGTGTTATTTTAGTGTTCCCTTTATTTTTTTTAGCAGTGTATATATTTTTTAAAAATCTGCTTTCAACCGTTGAACTGTTGAATAGCGAAAACAGACAAATCATGGAGTTTTAGTTTTGATATTTCGTGACAAAACATTTTACGGACTATAACGTTTTTTTTGGACTAATTTATAGTGTTCCTTTCCTCCATCTGACAGAGCATCGTTAGGCTACTGGGTGATTCCTCACCATCTGACAGAGCATCATTAGGCTACTGGGTGATTCCTCACCATCTGACAGAGCATCGTTAGGCTACTGGGTGATTCCTCACCATCTGACAGAGCATCATTAGGCTACTGGGTGATTCCTCACCATCTGACAGAGCATCATTAGGCTACTGGGTGATTCCTCACCATCTGACAGCGCATCATTAGGCTACTGGGTGATTCCTCACCATCTGACAGAGCATCATTAGGCTACTGGGTGATTCCTCACCATCTGACAGAGCATCATTAGGCTACTGGGTGATTCCTCACGATCTGACAGAGCATCATTAGGCTACTGGGTGATTCCTCACCATCTGACAGTGCATCATTAGGCTACTGGGTGATTCCACACCATCTGACTGAGCATCATTAGGCTACTGGGTGATTCCTCACCATCTGACAGAGCATCATTCGGCTTCTGGAAGATTCCTCACCATCTGACAGAGCATCATTAGGCTACTGGGTGATTCCTCACCATCTGACAGCGCATCATTAGGCTACTGGGTGATTCCTCACCATCTGACAGCGCATCATTAGGCTACTGGGTGATTCCTCACCATCTGACAGAGCATCATTAGGCTACTGGGTGATTCCTCACCATCTGACAGCGCATCATTAGGCTACTGGGTGATTCCTCACCATCTGACAGCGCGTCATTAGGCTACTGGGTGATTCCACACCATCTGACAGAGCATAATTAGGCTACTGGGTGATTCCTCACCATCTGACAGAGCATCATTAGGCTACTGGGTGATTCCTCACCATCCGACAGCGCATCATTAGGCTACTTGGTGATTCCTCACCATCTGACAGAGCATCATTAGGCTACTGGGTGATTCCTCACCATCTGACAGAGCATCATTAGGCTACTGGGTGATTCCTCACCATCTGACAGAGCATCATTAGGCTACTGGGTGATTCCTCACCATCTGACAGAGCATCATTAGGCTACTGGGTGATTCCACACCATCTGACTGAGCATCATTAGGCTACTGGGTGATTCCTCACCATCTGACAGAGCATCATTCGGCTTCTGGAAGATTCCTCACCATCTGACAGAGCATCATTAGGCTACTGGGTGATTCCTCACCATCTGACAGCGCATAATTAGGCTACTGGGTGATTCCTCACCATCTGACAGAGCATCATTAGGCTACTGGCTGATTCCTCACCATCCGACAGCGCATCATTAGGCTACTGGGTGATTCCTCACCATCTGACAGAGCATCATTAGGCTACTGGGTTATTCCACACCATCTGACAGAGCATCATTAGGCTACTGGGTGATTCCTCACCATCTGACAGAGCATCGTTAGGCTACTGGGTGATTCCACACCATCTGACAGAGCATCATTAGGCTACTGGGTGATTCCTCACCATCTGACAGAGCATCGTTAGGCTACTGGGTGATTCCTCACCATCTGACAGAGCATCATTAGGCTACTGGGTGATTCCTCACCATCCGACAGCGCATCATTAGGCTACTGGGTGATTCCTCACCATCTGACAGAGCATCATTAGGCTACTGGGTGATTCCTCACCATCTGACAGAGCATCATTAGGCTACTGGGTGATTCCTCACCATCTGACAGAGCATCATTAGGCTACTGGGTGATTCCTCACCATCTGACAGAGCATCTTTAGGCTACTGGGTGATTCCTCACCATCTGACAGAGCATCATTAGGCTACTGGGTGATTCCTCACCATCTGACTGAGCATCATTAGGCTACTGGGTGATTCCTCACCATCTGACAGAGCATCGTTAGGCTACTGGGTGATTCCTCACCATCTGACAGAGCATCGTTAGGCTACTGGGTGATTCCTCACCATCTGACAGAGCATCGTTAGGCTACTGGGTGATTCCTCACCATCTGACAGAGCATCATTAGGCTACTGGGTGATTCCTCACCATCTGACAGAGCATCATTAGGCTACTGGGTGATTCCTCACCATCTGACAGAGCATCATTAGGCTACTGGGTGATTCCTCATCATCTGACAGAGCATCATTAGGCTACTGGGTGATTCCTCACAAAACTACAGCAAAACAAGACCAGGATTTGGGGGATTTTCGCTAAATTAAATCTATAGAAGGGTCCTTTGGAGGAACTATTGTTGACGTATATCTGACATTTGTATCTTAATGTATAATTGAGACATAATTAATTGATTTTGGAATATTTGTTACCGTTTCCTTTAATTCTCCATAATGTTTCATCTGTAGGTGCTACAAAGTAAAAGTTGGTGTTAAATGAAGCTTTACGGCTTGTACTGTAATATGAGTAGTATTTTGATTTCAATAACAATTTTCTTACATTAAAGGGATTCTCCGGTACTTTTGTATACCTTTTAGTCAGTAGTTCTGAAAGTAGCGTTCACCAGCCAAAAGTGGTCCCTGAAAATAGTCTACTACGTCACATATGTGCAGATATATACACCATGTCATTGATCTCTCTCTCTCTCTCTGCTGTGGTGCATCATGTGCATCTTGTTAGCTCTCACTCATATGGCGAGGGGCTGAAGCTCATTGATTTCAATTGAATTGCTAGGGGGCTGGCCCACGTGGGGGAAAATGTAGGGAAAATTTGTCAGCACAGCTTCCAGAAAAACAGTGGCTTTCAAACGAGGGATTTTGTGGCTAATTGAGGTAAGACAGTAATTCTGCTCATATATTATTTTATATTTTTACATTTTAGTAATTTAGCAGACGCTCTTATCCAGAGCCATTTTTGGACTTATAAATTACTGATATATAACCATTGATTCTTGAAGAATATAACTTCTAAATGCCTCGTGAGCTTAGTTTAACTGTCCTCCCCATCAGAACCCAAAATAGAAGCTTGTTTTACTCCAATGTTTGTAAACAATGTAAATGGAAACAAACACTGTATAGCCTCAAAACATGGTTCAATCTATAATGTTGGTATCATGGATGGTCAGTCCTTGCATCCATAGCTCTGTCTATGAATTTGAGAGTGGTTCAATTTCTCCAGGCCCATTCCTCAGCTTTTTACCAAAACAGAGGTGAGGTGACCGATTTGTTATTGTTTTAATGAAGGATTCTAGCTTTAAGATACAAATGTCAAATATATGTCAACAATCCTTCCTCTGAAGGACCCTTCCATGGTCTTGTTTTGCTCTAGTTTGGTGAGGAATCACCCTACTGTAGTAATGATGAACCGCACACCACCGCCAAATATATGAACCTAACATTTCTCTTCTTGATGATTTTAAAGGCTTGTTCACAGATTCTGATCTTTTGTATTGTTATTTATCTTGGTAGAACAACTTAACAAGCAAAATCCTGCCTATTTCTCACAAATCTTTCAGGACTTTCTCTCTCTCTCTATGTTAATGTTTCCAACACGTAGTGTTGGCTGTTTTCTCACTTTGAGTGTCTGTTTTATTGGGTCTTCCCTTGTCGCTCGTTAGACTTTTAATGAAACTCTTTCTTCTTCTCCTGTTAACAGCTGCATGGAAACTAAGTAAAGAAGAAGAGATAGAGAGAGAGAAGAAGAAAAAATGAGTTGAGGAAATGAATGAATGGTCACCATTGGCCGGCATGAATCTGTGAGAATTTATGGTGTTCACAGAGTCTGATGCCATTGGGTGAGATAAAATAGGAATTATGCAGCTGCAGTTCCTGTGAATGTTTAAAACTCTGGGGCTCTGAGTCAGTACCCTGTTATGTTTCACCAATACAACAACGAAATAAACATGACACTTCAAGCCAAGGTTTAGTTTTTCCCCCCACCCTTTTTGAAGATTTGGTATAATAACCAACCAAACCTCCCGATGAAAACGTGCACCTTTTTGGTCAGAAAAAGACTGTATGAAGAGTTCTATCACCTAAGTCCTGTACTGTTTTGTAGGCCTCTCAGGGTTGAAAAAGGACTGATTACTCTCTCTTTCTCTCTGGCCTCACAATATGCAGTGGAAACCTTGCTTGTCCATCCGATTCATGATCTGGCACCATTTTGCAAAGTGCAGGAGGGGCTATAGCTAGACTCAACTTGGAGGAAAATGAAAGTGACAGGGGTTTAAAGATATCGGTAACACTTTCTTGATGCCTAGCGTCATAAAACGTTCATAACCATGTCATAAGATGTCATAACATCTGACATAACTTGTCATAACCTGTCATAATATGGTCATAACACTTTCATGACACATATATTTAGACCTGTTATGACATATACTGTGTTATTTTATATCTGGTTATGACACCTACATCAGTGTCAAAACCCACAAAACCTACCACACAAGGCAAAACATTCCATTACACCATAGCCTACTTGTCAACAGTATTTCTATGTTATATAAGATTTTCTGAACTTGACCATATTAAATTATCATTGTAATTGTGCACACATTGATGTCAGACATGCACCTACCCCAATACTCTGTTGCTGATGACTGGGATGAATGCAGGAGCAGATTTCAGGAGCAGGACAAGACACCATCTTTGTGACTGATGACTGACATAAGGGCATGTATGTGATAGGCCTATCTGGCTTATATGATTATGATGGTCATAATGCTTCTTCACAGTGTCATAAAAAGTGTTTTCTTAGTCCAAGTAAAGTGACACGGGATGGTCATAATGCTTCATGACAGTGTCATAAAGTATATTTTCTACATGTTATTTAAAATATGATGGAAAAAAACATGACTGTAAATAATTCATTACAACAACAAAGGATTTAATAAACAAACTTTCAAACGAAAGGAAAGTCCTTGGCAGAGAAAAACAAATTTGAATAAATGCAGGTATCATAACCAGCCATACAATAACTAAATATATGTCACAACAGGTGTAAATATATGGGTTCTGACAGTGTTATGACCATATTAGTACAGGTTATAACAAGTTATGTAAGCTGTTATGACATATTAGGACATGGTTATGACCGTGTCATAACATGTTATGACGCTAGCTGTCAACTAAAGTGTTACTAAGATATCAGTTGCATAAGATATCTGCATCCCAAATGGCAGCCTATTCCCCTTTTAGTCCACTACTTTTGACAAGGGCTCATAGGGCTCTGGTCAAAAGTAGTGCACTGCTGTATATAGGGAATGGCTATTGTCAAAAGTAGTGCACTAATTCAAAACTTCTCCTCCACCTCAGTGGTATTGTCATAGTGTTACTCATTGTTGTAGAAACTCTTGAAGGCACCACAGAACATCACAAATGGAGAAACATTTTGAGAGATGTATTCCCTAATGCTAATCGGCTGATTAATCCAACAATAATTTCATAATGGGAAACTGGAGCATAAAGGTGTCACACCCTGATCTGTTTCACCTGTCTTGTGCTTGTCTCCACCCCCCACCAGGTGTCTCCCATTTTTACCCATTATCCCCTGTATATTTATACCTGCGCTTTCTGTTTGTCTGTTGCAAGTTCGTCTTGTTTTGTCTGGTCTTACCAGTGTGTTTCCCATTTTCTCCAGTTCTCGTTCTTGTTTTCTAGTCTTCCCGGTTCTGACCTTTCTGCCTGTCCTGACCCTGAGCCTGCCTGCCGTCCTGTACCTGCCTGACTCTGACCTGGTTTAGGAACCTCTGCCTGCCCCTTTGTTATATTAAATATTCTGCGAACCGAACTATTCGGCTCCTGTGACTGCATCTGGGTCATATCTTGAGTCGTGATAAAAGGGTTAGGACTAAATTAGGTAATTTAATCTGAGGATAATCTGCTAAAAAGCCTTTCTGTTGGAGTCATGTTGTATTGGGTATCCACAATCACAGCTATGGCAACACTTGATGATAGCTTTAAAACTATCAAAAAGTTGCTTCATATGGAGATAAAGTTAAGAAAAATTAATAATACAGATGTACCTTTTGTTCGATGACAAACCCTGCCATGGTCTTGTCACAATAACATTGGCCTAGATAGGAAAATGTCAGTGCAGATTGATATTAGGAGATAGTGGTGGTGACTGCTGTACTTTTCTTGTTGTGACACAAGATTCTGTCCAACTACTGTACTGTAACAAAAATGTGTCAGTTCTTTAGACTTTTCTCTGATTGATTAGTGAGTAGAATGAACCACGCCATCTAAAAGGACGAAGTAACTCGCTCTCCAAATCAACCATTTTGGGAGCTCTTTATCTCCTGCTGAAACAAAGATGATTTATTATTAAATAATAATAATAATAATAATAATTATTATTATTATTATTATTAAAGACAGAGAATACCTGGTGAATCATTTCATTCGGGGAAAAAGGAGATGTTTGGATAAAAATGTACTGCCGCCTCTGGAAGCCTGTGGTCATCCAATAAAAACAGAGACCCACTGCTCTCTCTACCAGCTTGGAGAAACCCCAATGTTCTGTGTGGTTAAGACCTTCAAATCTCTCATCCATTCCAAAGATACTAATTGGGTTTTCATCGCTAAATCATTACACTGTGATGTATGCACATACACACACACACACACACACACGCACACACACACACAAACATTCTCTAATCTAGGTGAAACCCAACCTCAGACTGTTAAAGTGGGACTTCATAGTGGAGCCTAATGTTAAAAAAGGGGTGATTCAAATCAAACCTAATTGGGAATAGTCTCCATTGCTAATCAACATAAACCAGTGGCTTGCAATCAGGATCCTGTTGGCATTACCCATATAAACAGTACGCAGCCTTAAAATTGACAGCCGGGCAACCCTTGGTTCCTATGACTAAGACAGTGGGATGTGTCCCAGTTTTCCTAAATAGCACCCTATTCCCTATATAGTGCACCCTGGTCAAAAGTAGTGCACTATATGGAATAGCATGCAATTTGGGACTCATCCCCATACTCCAGTGCAATGGGCTGGGAGAGACTATACTGTACACAAGGGCCATATGGGATCTGTGTCACGAGAAACACTTAACAGATGCAGAGATAGATATCCACACATTAAAGGGCTGCTTCTTTCCCTGTTTATATCAATCTGATACTGTATGTTGGACTTGCTGAGGTTAGTAATGTGTAGATGACTTTGTCTCAAGTGGCATTAAGATGTGGCCTCTGGCTTCGAACCTGTTCTCCGCTGGGTGAAAATGATCGCCCAATATCCAGATAAGGCTAAGCTTTCCCACATGTGAGAGCAGGCACATTCCTGGAACTCCTGGCGTGCATTAAACAATTGAACCTGAGATTCCAGGCTTAGATATACTGCTCCCAATATCAGTTGAACTATTGGCTTGCGTGTCTTTTCAATGTGCCGTATTCATATTCCACAGTCTGGCTTTTATGGAAATGCATAAGTGATATTGCTCAATATACTTTGCTCTTACATGGCCTGTTCACAGTTAGGCTACTCAGATGCGAACAAACAACACAAACGTGCTAAAACACACAAGCACACACACACTACAACAACAGCTGCATACCTGGCTCTCACACCCTCCTCTCTCTCTCTCTCTCTCTCTCTGTTTCGCTCTCTCTCTCTGCAACAATAACACCACAGTTGTGGCTGGCCTTTCTCTTTATAAGACTATTTATGCCTCGAGAGTGTTGAGGAACATGGCCAGCCTCACATCCTTTCATGTAAGTTGACACAAAGCATTCATTTGAACAGTTTTTCTTCACTGGATATAGGTGCCACGTCCTCTCCCGGTTCCACTGTCAACATTGCATGAATTTCTCTCTCTGCGTTAGTGAAATACAGAGTTTTTTTTAGGAGTGGGGCTCCAACTCATTTTATTTTTGTATTTTTTATTGGACAGGATAGAGAGAGGAGGAAGTTAGGAGGAGAGATGATGAATAGAGAGAGAAGGAAATTATGAGGAGAGATGATGGATAGAGAGAGGAGGAAGTTAGGAGGAGAGATGATGGATAAAGAGAGGAGGAAGTTAGGAGGAGAGATGATGGATAGAGAGAGGAGGAAGTTAGGAGGAGAGATGATGGATAGAGAGAGGAGGAAGTTAGGAGGAGAGATGATGGATAGAGAGAGGAGGAAATTAGGAGGAGAGATTATGGATAAAGAGAGGAGGAAGTTAGGAGGAGAGATGATGATAGAGAGAGGAGAAGGTTAGGAGGAGAGATGATGGATAGAGAGAGGAGGAAATTAGGAGGAGAGATGATGGATAGAGAGAGGAGAAGGTTAGGAGGAGAGATGATGGATAGAGAGAGGAGGAAGTTAGGAGGAGAGATGATGGATAGAGAGAGGAGGAAGTTAGGAGGAGAGATGATGCTAGAGCAGTGGGTCAGATTCAACCCATGTGTTTGAGAGGCAGGGGCCACAGCAGGCCACTCCAGGCCACAGCAACAGAGTGTTGGTTGAAAATGAAGAACCATGGGGTCGTTCCACGAAATGAGTGCCTTTTTGAGCCCCTTTGATATTTTAAGTAGAAATTGTGCACAAATATTGCATTTTAAAAGCCTGTTATATTAAATGAAGTGTCCTTTAATATAGAACACATGGAACATTCAATAAATCAGATTGTTTTTATATGAATAATGACTTTCTGAAGTGCCTAAATTCAGCATTTTGACATGTCCCTCTGTGCATCCTCTGTGACCCACTTAACCCCAACATTTCTCCAAGTTCTCACCATCATTGTAAAGCCCTAATTATTTTCTTGCTTTGACATATTCATTTCTGAAGATTATGATTTATTTCATGTGATCATTGATTCATTTTAAGGTTTAAAAAAAAACATTTTATGGTCAACCCTGTTACGTTAACTGAACTCTCGTTTTAATATGGTGAAACTATTCCTTTTTAAATATTGTTTTCAAAAAAAACATTGAACATGTAATAGTCAAATCATAGTGTAAAAGCAGGTGAGCTGGTTCTACTCATTTTGGGAATGTTCTGGTGATTGTGGTGGAAAACTGAGTGGGTAGACCATAACATGTCAACCCTGTTAGCCATAGATAGACAGGCTAGAAATTGAAACACACTCCTTGTTGCTGTGACAAGGGGATTTATTAATGATTTAAGATGAAGTCGTCAACCCTGTTAGGATCAACCCTGTAACTTTATTTGCCACTTAATAGGCACTTACTACAGTAATTTTTTAAAAACATGTTTTTTATTAAGTTGAACATGGGCTCTTTATGACAGAATGTAAAAATTATGTGAAATAAAAAGTTTCTTCCCCCCACCAAGTTACACTACTGAAAAGGCACCTAATTGGTGGAACCATGGTCTATTAACCTTCTACAGACAGTGAGTCACGTGGCCGTGGCTTGCTATATAAAGGAGGCAGAGATGCATCGAGGCATTCAGCTACTGTTCGATTGAACATTAGAATGGGCAAAACGAGTGACCTAAGCAACTTTGAGCGTGGTATGATCGTTGGTGCCAGGTGCACCGGATCCAGTATCTCAGAAATGTCCGCCCTCCTGGGCTTTTCACACATGACAGTATCTAGGATTTACTGAAAATGGTGCAACAAACAAAAAACATCCAGTCAGCAGCAGTCCTGTGGGCCAAAACAGCTCGTTGATGAGAGAGGTTGAAGGAGAATGGCAAGAATTGTGGAAGCTAACAGGCGGGCCACAAACAGACAAATAGCGGCGCAGTACGACAGTGGTGTGCAGAACGACATCTCAGAACACACAACTAGTCGATCCTTGGATCCACGGATGGGCTATTGCAGCAGACGACCACACTGGGTTCCACTCCTCTCAGCTAAAAACAAGAAGAAGCAGCTCCAGTGGGTACGTGATCACCAACACTGGACAGTTGAGGAGTGGAAAAACATTTCCTGGAAAATGACAGCGAGTTCAGTTTAATTGACTGGCCTGTGCAGTCCCCAGACCTCAACCCAATAGGGCATCTTTGCGATGAGATGGAACAGGCTGTTCGCAGCATGAATGTACGGCCGTCTAATCTGCAGCAACTGCGTGATGCCATCGCGTCAACATGGACCAACATCCCTGTGTAACGTTTCCGACACCTTATAGAATGTCCCAAAGAATTCAGGCTGTTCTGGAGGCAAAGGGGTCCGATCGGTACTAGATGTGTGTACACTGCATTCGGAAGGTATTTAGACCCCTTGACTTTTTTGACATTTTGTTACGTTACAGCATTATTCTAAAATGGATACAATTATTTTTTTCCTTCATCAATCTACACACAATACCCCATAATGACAAAGCAAAAACATTTTTTTTTTTTATGGGAATATCACATTTAGATAAGTATTCAGACTCTTTACTCAGTACTTTGTTGAAGTATCTTTCGCAGCGATTACAGCCTCGAGTCTTCTTGTGTATGGCACACCTGTATTTGGGGAGTTTCTCACAATCTTCGCTGCAGATCCTCTCAAGCTCTGTCAGGTTGGATTGGGAGCGTCGCTGCACAACTATTTTCAGGTCTCTCCAGAGATGTTGGTCGGGTTCAAGTCTGGGCTCTGGCTGGGCCACTCAAGGACATTCAGAGACTTGTCCCGAAGCCACTCCTGCATTGCCTTGGCTGTGTGCTTAGGGTTGTTGTACTGTTGGAAGGTGAACCTTCGGCCCTGTCTGAGGTCCTGATCGCTCTGGAGCAGGTTTTCATCAAGGATCTCTCTGTACTTTGCTCCGTTCATCTTTCCCTCGATCCTGACTAGTCTCCCAGTCCCTGCCGCTGAAAAACATCCCCACTGCATGATGCTGCCACCACTATGCTTCACCGTAGGGATGGTGCCAGGTTTCCATTCAGGCCAAAGAGTTCAATCTTGGTTTCATCAGACCAGAGAATCTTGTTTAACATGGTCTGAGAGTCTTTAGGTGCCTTTTGGCAAACTCCAAGCGGGCTGTCTTGTGTATTTTACTGAGGAGTGGCTTCCGTCTGGCCACACTACCATAAAGGCCTGATTGGTGGAATGCTGCAGAGATGTTTGTTCTTCTGGAAGGTTCTTCCATCTCCACAGAGGAACTCTGGAACTCTGTAAGAGTGACCATCGGTTCTTGGTCACCTCCCTGACCAAGACCCTTTTCCCCCGATTTCTCAGTTTGGCCGAGCAGCCAGCTCTAAGAGTCTTGGTGGTTCCAAACTTCTTCCATTTAAGAATGATGGAGGCAACAGTCCTCTTGGGGACCTTCAATGCTGCAGTAATTGTTTGGTACCTTTCCACAGATCTGTGCTTCGACTCAATCCTGTCTCGGAGCGCTACGGACAATTCCTTCGACCTCATGGCTTGGTTTTTGCTCTGACATGCACTGTCAACTATGGGACCTTATATAGACAGGTGTGTGGCTTTCCAAATCATGTCCAATCAATTGAATTTACCACAGCTGGACTCCAATCAAGTTGTAGAAACATCTCAAGGATGATCAAAGGAAACAGGATGCACCTGAGCTCATTTTCGAGTCTCATAGCAAAGGGTCTGAATACTTATGTAAATAAGGTATTTCTGTTTTGTATTTTTAATACATTTGCAAACATTTCTAAAAACCTGTTTTTGATTTGTCATTATGGGGTATTGTTTGTAGATTGGTGAGGAAATATTTTTTATTTAATCCATTTTAGAATAAGGCTGTAACGTTACAAATTGTGAAAATAAATATTACCTATGAATATTACCTATGCGGTGCTTGACTTGGACTGAAATAGGTGTCAGTACTCATTTTGGGTTCCGGTACTGTTTATATTTAGGTGCAGGAGCTCCACAATACTTTTTTGTTAATATTCTATAAGAGGTGCAGGAACTCAAGCAGTTGAAAATTTGAGGTGCCGGTACTCAGCTGCAGTGAGCTCCTGCCCAAGTCAAGCACTGGACCTACAGATTTTAGGAATGGTGTGTTTTGAGTTCTAAGGGAAACAGCTACTCACATAGTCTAAGACTGGACAATGTGTCCATGTTACCACAAAATTGGAAAACCTTTGACATGTATTTCAAACACCTCTGAAATGCAAGTAATAATCTTGGTCTACGCTCGTTAGTTATATAAAAAATAATATCAACATTTTTGTTATTCTTCAGTCCTTATCTTCTCTTTATTTTTCCGCCCACAGGTCTACTCCGCCCACAGGTCTACTTCACCCACAGGTTTACTCCTCCCACAGGTGTACTCCACCCACAGGTGTACTCCGCCCACAGGTCTAGTCTGCCCACAGGTCTACTCCGCCCACAGGTCTAATCCGCCCACAGGTCTACTCCACCCACAGGTCTACTCCTCCCACATGTCTACTCCGCCCACTGGTCTACTCTGCCCACAGATGTACTCCGCCCACAGGTCTACTCCGCCCACAGGTCTACTCTGCCCACAGGTCTGCTCCACACACAGGTCTACTCCGCTCATAGGTCTACTCCACCCACAGGTCTACTCCTCCCACAGGTCTACTTCGCCCACAGGTCTACTCCTCCCACAGGTCTACTCCTCCCACAGGTCTACTCCGCCCACAGGTCTACTCCGCCCACAGGTCTACTCCACCCACAGGTCTACTCCACCCACAGGTCTACTCCGCCCACAGGTCTACTCCACCCACAGGTCTACTCTACCCACAGGTGTACTCCGCCCACTGGTCCACTCCACCCACAGGTCTACTCCGCCCACAGGTCTACTCTGCCTACAGGTCTACTCCACCCACAGGTGTACTCCACCCACAGGTCTACTCTGCCCACAGGTCTACTCCGCCCACAGATCTACTCCACCCACAGGTCTACTCCGCCCACAGGTCTACTCTGCCCACAGGTCTACTCCACCCACAGGTCTACTCCTCCCACAGGTCTACTCTGCCCACAGGTCTACACAGTGTTTTTTTAAGGTCAGTGAACCTTTGCTAAGGCACATCACTCTCGACTGCTGTGCATACAAATTCAGGTTGAGGAACACAAATCAATTATTATGCTCATTTTGATATTGTAAACTATTTGCTGTAGGTCAGTGGCTAAAGCACTTGTCATATAAACATTTCTGGATGATGAAGGTGTTAACAGGCCTCATAGCATGAAAAACAAGCATAAAGAATCAACAAGCCAAAGACACGGAATTTGACTATGTTTTTTTAAAAAGTAAGCGAGAGTGTACTGCACACACACACACACATACACACCACACACCACTATGTAGCTGTTAGCACGTATGCTCAGCACTCATTCCGTCTAAGCAGCCCCTCTGAAAAATAAACCAGGGTTGTGGTGGGTGACATGAAGAAAGATGATGCCTCTTTAACCTTGACTCTCTCCTGTAGCTACTCTCAGCTCACGGTCAAGGGTTACATAACATACAAAATCTTACCTGAGACCAGGAGAGTAGAGAGGCTTGATTTTAATGTTACCCCTTAAATCCATAAATGTCTGTTGTCATCATTTAATCTACAGAATACCTAGGCAGGCCAATAGACACAATATAACAGGCCAATAGACACAATATAACAGGCCAATAGACACAATATAACAGGCCAATAGACACAATATAACAGGCCAATAGACACAATATAACAGGCCTGTAGACACAATATAACAGGCCTGTAGACACAATATAACAGGCCTGTAGACACAATATAACAGGCCAATAGACACAATATAACAGGCCAATAGACACAATATAACAGGCCAATAGACACAATATAACAGGCCAATAGACACAATATAACAGGCCTGTAGACACAATATAACAGGCCTGTAGACACAATATAACAGGCCAATAGACACAATATAACAGGCCAATAGACACAATATAACAGGCCTGTAGACACAATATAACAGGCCTGTAGACACAATATAACAGGCCTGTAGACACAATATAACAGGCCAATAGACACAATATAACAGGCCAATAGACACAATATAACAGGCCAATAGACACAATATAACAGGCCAATAGACACAATATAACAGGCCTGTAGACACAATATAACAGGCCTGTAGACACAATATAACAGGCCAATAGACACAATATAACAGGCCAATAGACACAATATAACAGGCCAATAGACACAATATAACAGGCCAATAGACACAATATAACAGGCCATTAGACACAATATAACAGGACAGTAGACAGAATATTACAGACTCTTAATATAATGTGGGAATGCACAAATGGTCCGCTCCAAGTGCTTCTACTGTTGGTTCTATTGTTTCTAGATGGCGTTCATCATAATGTCAACCGTCACTTTGGAAGAGTACAGGCCCTGAGGGTGATATAATAATGAAGGAAGCAGCAGAGCTAGCCATAAAAATGGAGTGGAAAAAAGGAAATTATATCTACAGATTGAAAAATGCAGATAGGTGCCATGGCAACGTGGTCCTTAAAGCCACAAAAACAAACAGCGGGGGAGGAGAATGACGGCATGAAAGAAAATGCAAACGAAGTCCTTCTCTCATGCTTGTTTTTCTAATGGCAAGATGAGGTTGCATTAGACTTTCTTCTCACCACTTTAAAACAAAGTGAGGGATGAGGAGGGAGGAGGAAGAGTATTAGCCAAAAGAGAGAGAGAGATGTGATCTCTTTTTCCAGCTGTGTTTCAGGAGCATCTGGGAATCCTGGAATCAGACTCTGGGAATATTGCTGGGAGTAGTGTGAGTAATGAGGAGAAAGATCTGGCACATCCAGCCTCTTTGGTCCACAGGTAGACAGCATCAAACCCAACCACATCACAGCAAAGATCACAGCTAAACCCCCAGATTAGTCACATGACACACACTTACTGGAACCAGACTGATCCATCAGAACCTTACTGGAGCCAGACTGATCCATCAGAACCATACTGGAGCCAGACTGATCCATCAGAACCATACTTGAACCAGACTGATCCATCAGAACCATACTGGAACCAGACTGATCCATCAGAACCTTACTGGAACCAGACTGATCAATCAGAACCTTACTGGAACCAGACGGATCCATCAGAACCTTACTGGAACCAGACTGATCCATCAGAACCTTACTGGAACCAGACTGATCAATCAGAACCTTACTGGAACCAGACAGATCCATCAGAACCTTACTGGAACCAGACTGATCCATTAGAACCTTACTGGAACCAGACTGATCCATCCATCAGCATGTGTTGTTGCCATGCTATGTTGTTGTCTTAGGTCTCTCTTTATGTAGTGTTGTGGTGTCTCTTGTCGTGATGTGTGTTTTGTCCTATATTTTAATAAAACAATTATAATCCCAGCCCCTGTGCCCGCAGGAGGCCTTCTGCCTTTTAAAGGCCGTCATTGTAAATAAGAATTTGTTCTTAACTGACTTGCCTAGTTAAAAAAAGGTTAAATAAAATAAAAATAAAACTTACTGGAGCCAGACTGTCTTTCAAAGGTTTTCTTCTTCTTTTCTAAGATGATTTTAGTCATACTATTCAGTCACACTACTCAGTCACACTATTCTCTCACCTCTTTCATAATGTTGGGGGAGGGAAGTCAGAACAATGCCTCATCCTCTTATTTACACTCGCTATATGGAGTTCTGTAAGAACGTTTTGTGGAGAAGTATGAAGTTGTGGTTTTTAACTGTAGGGTAGAGTGGGGTATGTTGAGCCATTTGTTACGTTCAGCATCACTATGTCAAGGGAAATATAGTATTCTTTCTAACAAAGATATCTACATATATTTCAGGATGTTGTGTATCCCTGGAAATAATCAGAATTCATGTAAAACATTACAGTTTTGAAGACATAGCTTGTCCAAAAAAAGTGGGGATGTTGTTCCATTTCCTGACCAGTTGTCTGGGACAGGGATGTTGTTCCATTTCCTGACCAGTTGTATGGGACAGGGATGTTGTTCCATTTCCTGACCAGTTGTCTGGGACAGGGATGTTGTTCCATTTCCTGACCAGTTGTCTGGGACAGGGATGTTGTTCCATTTCCTGACCAGTTGTCTGGGACAGGGATGTTGTTCCATTTCCTGACCAGTTGTCTGGGACGGGGATGTTGTTCCATTTCCTGACCAGTTGTCTGGGACGGGGATGTTGTTCCATTTCCTGACCAGTTGTCTGGGACGGGGATGTTGTTCCATTTCCTGACCAGTTGTCTGGGACGGGGATTATGTTCCATTTCCTGACCAGTTGTCTGGGACGGGGATGCTGTTCCATTTCCTGACCAGTTGTCTGGGACGGGGATGTTGTTCCATTACCTGAACAGTTGTCTGGGACGGGGATGTTGTTCCATTTCCTGACCAGTTGTCTGGGACGGGGATGTTGTTCCATTTCCTGACCAGTTGTCTGGGACGGGGATGCTGTTCCATTTCCTGACCAGTTGTCTGGGACGGGGATGTTGTTCCATTTCCTGACCAGTTGTCTGGGACGGGGATGTTGTTCCATTTCCTGACCAGTTGTCTGGGACGGGGATGTTGTTCCATTTCCTGACCAGTTGTCTGGGACGGGGATGTTGTTCCATTTCCTGACCAGTTGTCTGGGATGGGGATGTTGTTCCATTTCCTGACCAGTTGTCTGGGACGTGGATGCAAAAATACTATGCATATTATGCATAAAGCTGACAAAATGTAATCAATTTGTATGGGGTATGGTGACCATTGGCTCAACTTATCTTGAGGCAAATATTGAGACTATATTAGCCCAGACAGCTACAAGGATGCACTTTCATGCAAGGTTTATGATCTCATATTGTAGCTTATAGAGATCCCAACTGATGTATAAAACAGTCTTAAAACTATCTACTTTGGTTTAGATACAAGCATCATGAAACCTCTAAAACAATAAATTAATTTGACTTTGTGAAAATGCTTTTTTGGAACCTCACCAAGCTTACCCCTTTTTCCATGTAGTTTCTTCCTTCATAGACTCAATGAAATGATGATCTCTTCCTAAATATTTGGTCAAATGATTCATTTCGTGTATGGTTTCCAAGAAACAAGGTGTGGCTGAACTAACCAATTTGGCTCAACTAACCCCACTCTTCCATATGACTGCTGAGAGAAGAGGGAAGAGCATGAAGTGAGTCAGCTTTAATATGGTGTAATGTGATTAGTGTCGGCTGTGAAATATCACTGGCTTATCTGCAACCTACAGCTGACTAGGACATTTCAAGGAATCTGTTTTTATTCTGGCTTTATGGTCAAGTGTGACAGAGGTGATGACGTCTTGAGTTCTACAGATAGACAAAGAGCATTGTTCTATTTTATAATCTATGCCCTCCATTGTTTTAGTGACAAAACATTAGACTAAACAAAGAAACAGTCAATGTTCTTGAGTCTCTTACAGTCACCTAGGACCAGTAACGCAGATGGCAACAGGCTTTATTATGCCATGAAAGGGGTCTGAAATGGACCCTCTTCTCTCTGAAGTCATGAAACTGGATGCTCAACAGTGGTTGTTGGGGTCATAATGCTGTGTCCCTCCATCAATATATCCACACACTTATCATTCCTGAGATATCAGCAGGCCAGCAGTGGGGGACGTAGACACCAGACCATGTCTTAATACAATATATACACATGGTGATGAATAGCAAGAAGACTTGGGAGATCACTGGACAACAGATGTAGTAGAAACCCTTATCCAGAGAGACTTATAGAAGTGAGTGCATATATTTTTATTTTTGTATTTCTTTACTGGTCGCCCGTGGGATTTGAACTGCAAGCGCCATGCTACACCAACTCAGATACACGGGACTAGGTGATGACGTATAGGTCCATCTATGACTGATCAAGCCTAACACATTACCACAGACAGTATAGGCCCCTCTATGACTAGTCAAGCCTAACACATTACCACAGACAGTATAGGCCCCTCTATGACTAGTCAAGCCTAACACATTACCACAGACAGTATAGGCCCCTCTATGACTAGTCAAGCCTAACACATTACCACAGACAGTATAGGCCCCTCTATGACTAGTCAAGCCTAACACATTCCCACAGACAGTATAGGCCCCTCTATGACTAGTCAAGCCTAACACATTACCACAGACAGCATAGGCCCCTCTATGACTGGTCAAGCCTAACACATTCCCAGACAGGATAGGCCCCTGCATGACTGATCAAGCCTAACACATTACCACAGACAGTATAGGCCCCTCTATGACTAGTCAAGCCTAACACATTACCACAGACAGTATAGGCCCCCCTATGACTAGTTAAGCCTAACACATTACCACAGACAGTATAGGCCCCTCTATGACTAGTCAAGCCTAACACATTACCACAGACAGCATAGGCCCCTCTATGACTGGTCAAGCCTAACACATTCCCAGACAGGATAGGCCCCTCTATGACTGATCAAGCCTAACACATTACCACAGACAGTATAGGTCCGTCTATGACTGGTCAAGCCTAACACATTACTACAGACAGTATAGGCCCCTCTATGAATGATCAAGCCTAACACATTACCACAGAGAGTATAGGTCCCTCTATGACTAGTCAAGCCTAACACATTACCACAGACAGTATAGGCCCCACGCCATGCTCCACCAACTGAGATACACGGGACTAGGTGATGACGCACGCACGCACCGTTCCTTCATACCCATTTGTGTAAGCAAACAGAAAATGAAAAACAAGAATGGAGAGAGACACAGACGCTGGTTTTGGAGCATCTACAACATCAGGACTGTTACTGAGGATGACAGGTTTCTAGTTTTAATGTCACATGCACAAGTACAGTACAGTGAATTGTCTTTCTTGCAAGCTCTAAACCCAACAATATAGTAATCAATAACAATGTGGTAAAACATTTAAAAAAAAATATAATGTAGAACAAAAACACACAAGAAATAAGAATAACATGAGAAAGTAAGAAGCTATATTCACGGTCAGTTCCAATACCATTGGCATTTTTGATTGATAGGCATTAAGTGGATTTTGTAACCAAAAAGTAACGTGGTTTAATCTTTCTCCACATGAAACAATGTCATGGTGTACTGTATGTGGAGCGAGGGTAAGAAAGACAAAGCATGCTTCTGTAGATGTGGGCATCAAGGAATGTAACAGCCAATCATATCAACGTCAGCGAGGAGATTAGATTTTTCTCTGTTTGTTTTATATACATTTTATATGTAAAGCAGAGGATCAGTTGCATAGGAAGTCACGTCACCTCATGAAGCACCAGTCAGCATATTGTAATCAGATACAGATGGAGCTTACGTTTGAAATGTTTACAATTTAGTCATGTAGCAGACGAATTTATCCAGAGCGACTTACTGTATAGTGTATACATTTTCATACTTTTTTGTACTGAGCACACACACACACTCTGTTATTGTGTGTGTGTGTGTGTGTGTGTGTGCTCTTCTTGGATGATGCTTCATCAGAAAGTGGGGGGTTGGCGGGTGAATACCCTACTCTACACACACTATTGACAGAGCACAGGGAGCGGCACAGTTAGACTGACTGAATGATCAAGTCTGGAACAGATGACATGCTGAGGTTTCTCTTTAGTATTTTGTATTTTTTCTTTCTCAAAAGGTAATCATTAAAAAAACATTTTTCATTATGAAAACTTAATGAGCTCCAGAGGAGACACTTGGCCTCTCTCTCTCTCTCTCTCTCTCTCTCTCTCTCTCTCTCTCTCTCTCTCTCTCTCCTCTCTCTCTCTCTCTCTCTCTCTCTCTCTCCCTCTCTCTCTCTCTCTCTCCCTCTCTCTCCCTCTCTCTCTCTCTCTCTCTCTCTCCCTCTTATATAGAAAGGTCTCATGCAAACCATACTTCATCACTCTTTGTCAGATGTTTGTTTGGCCTGTTTGAATTATTTACAGTGATAAAGGCTTAGGGGCGTCAGTGTTGGGCTCAATAGAGAGCAGGTGGGTTACGGGTCCTTCTTGGGTAACTGGTTCACAATGGGAAAGGCCAGCATGACCACCCACTGGAGATGGACAGTCACCTCTCACTGGAGATGGACAGTCACCACTCACTAGTTTAGCTAACTCCATATAGCTACACAATAAGCCCCTGCATGACTGGTCAAGCTTAACACATTACCACAGAGAGTATAGGTCCCTCTATGACTAGTCAAGCCTAACACATTACCACAGACAGTATAGGCCCCTCTATGACTGGTCAAGCCTAACACATTACTACAGTATACATTAAGACCATACTGTATGACCTATGACTAGTACATTGATGTCAGTTGTGCAGGAAGAAGAGGCCTCATTGAAGCTGATGCACACTCTCCTCTCAGTGTGTGAGGCCCTGATCGCCGCCCTTACACCGACTAGAGAACTACACAGGAGATGGAAAGTAGAGACCCCCATAAAACGACACTGGAAATGGGCAGTAGAGACCAAAAAAAACTACAATGGAGATGGATAGTAGAGACCCCCCCTTAAAACTACACTGGAGATGGACAGTAGAGACCCCCCTAAAACTACACTGGAGATGGACAGTAGAGACCCCCCCCCCCTAAAACTACACTGGAGATGGACAATAGAGACCCCCCCTAAAACTACACTGGAGATGGACAGTAGAACCCCCCCCCCTCTAAAACTACACTGGAGATGGACTGTAGAGACCCCCCCCCCCCCCCTAAAACTACAGTAGAGATGGAGGGTAGAGACCCCCCTAAAACTACAATGGAGATGGACGGCAGAGACCCTCCCTAAAACTACAGAGATGGACAGTAGTCCCCCCCCCCTAAAACTACACTGGACATGGACAGTACAGACCCCCCCCCCCCCCCCCCCCCCCCCTCCTAAAACTACACTGGACATTAACTGTATTGACCGTTCCTTAAACTACACTGGAGATGGACAGTAGAAACACCCCCTAAAACTACACTGGAGATGGACGGCAGAGACCCTACCTAAAACTACAGAGATGGAATGTAGAGACCCCCCATAAAACTAAAGATATGGACAGTAGAGACACCCCTTAAAACTACATTGGAAATGGACAGTGGAGACAACCCATAAAACTTAAATGGACAGTAGAGACCCCCATACAACTACAGAGATGGACAGGAAAGACCCCCCATAAAACTACACTGGTGATGGACAGTAGCGACCCCACCCCTAAAACTACACTGGAGATGGACAGTAGAGATCCCCCTTAAAACTACAGCGATTGGCAGTGGAGACTCCCCCCACCCCTAAAACTACACTGAAGATGGACTGTGGAAACGCCCCCTAAAACTTAACTGGAGATGGACAGTAGAGATCCCCCTTAAAACTACAGAGAGTGACAGAAGAGACCCCCCAATCAACTACAGAGATGGACAGTAGAGACACCCCTAAAACTACACTGGACAAGGACAGTAGAGACACCCATTTATAACTACAGAGATGGAAAGTGGAGGACTCCAACTAAACTGCAGAGATGGACAGTAGAGACACCCCTTAAAACTAGACTGGAGATGGACCCTATAGACCCCCCCCCCCCCCCCCCCCCCCCCCCTAAAACAACGCTGGAGATGGACTGTAGAGACCCCCCCACTAAAACAACACTGGAGATGGACAGTAGAGACCCCCCCCCCCTAAAACTACACTGGAGATGGACAATAGAGACCCCCCCTAAAACTACACTGGAGATGGACAGTAGAACCCCCCCCCCTCTAAAACTACACTGGAGATGGACTGTAGAGACCCCCCCCCCCCCCCTAAAACTACAGTAGAGATGGAGGGTAGAGACCCCCCTAAAACTACAATGGAGATGGACGGCAGAGACCCTCCCTAAAACTACAGAGATGGACAGTAGTCCCCCCCCCCTAAAACTACACTGGACATGGACAGTACAGACCCCCCCCCCCCCCCCCCCCCCCCTCCTAAAACTACACTGGACATTAACTGTATTGACCGTTCCTTAAACTACACTGGAGATGGACAGTAGAAACACCCCCTAAAACTACACTGGAGATGGACGGCAGAGACCCTACCTAAAACTACAGAGATGGAATGTAGAGACCCCCCATAAAACTAAAGATATGGACAGTAGAGACACCCCTTAAAACTACATTGGAAATGGACAGTGGAGACAACCCATAAAACTTAAATGGACAGTAGAGACCCCCATACAACTACAGAGATGGACAGGAAAGACCCCCCATAAAACTACACTGGTGATGGACAGTAGCGACCCCACCCCTAAAACTACACTGGAGATGGACAGTAGAGATCCCCCTTAAAACTACAGCGATTGGCAGTGGAGACTCCCCCCACCCCTAAAACTACACTGAAGATGGACTGTGGAAACGCCCCCTAAAACTTAACTGGAGATGGACAGTAGAGATCCCCCTTAAAACTACAGAGAGTGACAGAAGAGACCCCCCAATCAACTACAGAGATGGACAGTAGAGACACCCCTAAAACTACACTGGACAAGGACAGTAGAGACACCCATTTATAACTACAGAGATGGAAAGTGGAGGACTCCAACTAAACTGCAGAGATGGACAGTAGAGACACCCCTTAAAACTAGACTGGAGATGGACCCTATAGACCCCCCCCCCCCCCCCCCCCCCCCCCCCTAAAACAACGCTGGAGATGGACTGTAGAGACCCCCCCACTAAAACAACACTGGAGGTGGACTCTATAGACCCCCTCCCTAAAACAACGCTGGAGATGGACCGTAGAGACCCCCCCTAAAACTACAGTGGAGATGGACAGTAGAGACCCCCCCTAAAACTACAGTGGAGATGGACAGTAGAGACCCCCCCTAAAACTACACTGGAGATGTACAGTAGAGACCCCCCTTAAAACTACACTGGAGATTGACAGAAGAGAACCCCCTAAAACTACACTGGAGATGTCAAGTAGAGACCCCCTAAAACTACACTGGAGATGTACAGTAGAGACCCCCCCTAAAACTACACTGGAGATGTACAGTAGAGACCCCCCTTAAAACTACACTGGAGATTGACAGAAGAGAACCCCCTAAAACTACACTGGAGATGTCAAGTAGAGACCCCCTAAAACTACACTGGAGATGTATAGTAGTGACCCCTTAAAACTACACTGGAAATGTACAGTAGAGTTCCCCCCCTAAAACTACACTCTTCACTCTGGGACTTCCCCCACACTGAGTAATCTCTAATACAACCCAGCTCTTTACTCTAGAACATCCCTCACTCTGCCATGACTGTAACATGGGAGATGAATGGTGGAGCTGGCTGACTAGCTCTGGGTGTCAAATACTAATTAAGAGCAGACCACCTATCAGAGAGTTGGAGGGTGGCGGAGAAGCCGGGAGGGAGTGAGTCATTTGTTCTGCCTTTGAATGTATCACAGAGAATGACGTGCGTGTAAGTGAAATCAAATAGTGGCGATGACTGGTGGTGAGCTCATTTGACATATTAAAAGGTACTGGGAGTAAGGAAGAGAAATCATACCTTTCTTCGCTTTCTGAGGAGTTCTGTAGTGAATTTAAGCATTGAGAATAAAGCAGACCACCTTGGCTTTACAGTATGTGAAGCGTTTCAAAACATGGCCAATGTAGAAATTGGTTTATTTGTCAGTAAGCACGACTTGTGAACAGCTTGACTGCTTACCCACTGGGCACAAACTGGTTGAATCAATCAATGTAATTTGTCAATGTATTGTGATGTGGAATCTATGTGGAAAATACATTTGATTTGAAAAAAGTAATCAACTGTTGTTTTGTCAGTGAAATTTCAACCACTGGATTGTCATGGTAACCAAATTTCAACATAGACAAACCATGTATAAAAACATATTGAATTTGTACCTTTAAAATAATGTCAGATTTTAAACATTATATCCATTATCCCAAAAAAAATGGGATGGGCAGCACCTCCTACTGAAGAATGTGTTAATCTACAGCTATCCAAGGATTTAACCAAGCCAAGCTATAATACTGTATTTGTCATTGACTATTACCGATGCGCTATCGTGAGAATGATTGTTGAGAGATCTCCACTTAAAAAGTAAATATATTCACTGTTGCTATTGAAGTCTTTCCAAAGGGTTGATTTAACAGAGCAAATGAAATGTGACCATACTTGATCAATCATCAATGATGATATTTAGGCCTATATAGTATTTGCAAAGTCATCAACAGCAATTGTTTGAATTCAACACAGAATTCAACCAAAAATAGACAATACAATAGGCCTAGGGTTTCAAGCTCTGGTTGATTTCACATTTTATGATATTTAGTGACATTGAAGGAGATGTATCTTCTGCTAGGATAGTTCCATCTGTGCCACTCACTTATGGCCTAAACTCACCAAAGGTGAGCATGCCAGGCATGTGTGTGATTTATTTTAGAATGCAATGTTTTGAATTATAATGACCCAACCGAAGCCGGGTGGGCGGGTTGTCCACTTTGACACCTCGCTCAATTAGAACGGTTCTCTATTTTTGCTTTTATTGCTGGCGCTGTGTACCCTCAAAACAATAAAAATGTTTATTTCAAGCTCATTTGAATTGATTGAGGCTTTACCATGCATGCTAAATTAGACCAAGTCATCCACTTACGGAAACACAACATCCCTATCAGCAAAGATGATTGGAGATATGGACTGTCCTGCTAGCATACAGTCACTTCTCTGTCTGTCCCGTCCTCTGTCTGTCCCGTCCTCTGTCTGTCCCATCCTCTGCCTGTCCCGTCCTCTGCCTGTCCCGTCCTCTGTCTGTCCCGTCCTCTGTCTGTCCCGTCCTCTGTCTGTCCCATCCTCTGCCTGTCCCGTCCTCTGCCTGTCCCGTCCTCTGTCTGTCCCGTCCTCTGTCTGTCCCGTCCTCTGCCTGTCCCATCCTCTGTCCCGTCCTCTGCCTGTCCCGTCCTCTGTCCTGTCCTCTGTCTGTCCCGTGCTCTGCCTGTCCCGTCCTCTGTCTGTCCCGTCCTCTGTCTGTCCCGTCCTCTGTCTGTCCCGTCCTCTGCCTGTCCCATCCTCTGTCTGTCCCGTCCTCTGCCTGTCCCATCCTCTGTCTGTCCCGTCCTCTGTCTGTCCCGTCCTCTGTCTGTCCCGTCCTCTGTCTGTCCCATCCTCTGTCTGTCCCGTCCTCTGTCTGTCCCGTCCTCTGTCTGTCCCATCCTCTGCCTGTCCCCGCCGCCCTCCTCCTTCTGGAACTCGTGAACTGCATTGTTGGTTAAGGGTAAGGTCTACATGTGACAAATACAATTTGATTTGATTTGATATGTTGGTTTCACGTCTCCATCTCAACCAAAAATCTAAGTTAAAGAATAGTACTAAATCAAACTTTATTTAAAGTGCATTTAAAGTTTGATTTGATTTAGTCCTATTCTGTAACTTTGGTTTTTGGTTGAGATGGAGATGTGAATCCAACATATCAATTATTGAAAAATGTATGCATTCACTAACTGTAAGTCGCTCTGGATAAGAGCGTCTGCTAAATCACTAAAACGTAAAACGTAAAACGTAAATTGTAGACAAACTAGAATTAAAGCCAAACTAAGTCAGTGGCTCAGATTAAACTATCCAAGCAGCAGATACATCTCCTTTAAATGTTGATATTTGGTTGCGTTGTCAACAAAACACAATTCAATATTACTTTCGTTACACAGCAAATCGCCTAAAGTTAAGTTACAAACTAATGTAAATTTCAACGTTAAAATTAGTAACACATCCATGGCCACATTTTGGCTGTAACTATACATTTATTTTTATGTAATCATATAAGGCGTGCATGTTCAGGATAGTATGCATAGGTCGTCGCAGGTCTGTGGAGATCTTCACAATTGCTATAATAATCTGCACAGAATCTCAAACAGCATTGATCACTTGCACCATGCACTTGAATGTAATCTCAACTGGAACCCAGGTCATTTGGTTGTGCTATTTGATGAAGAATAGTGATATCACATTAATGTTCTATAAATAAACAAAATATCTGACGTTGTATTCCCATTTGAACTTTGCTGTGCTTTTAAATGGTTGAAAGCGCAGTGATAACACATTGGAAATTCTACTAACTTTTGGCTGTCTTTTTGAGTGGGTGAATAAAGGTTGTAATATCATTGATCAAAATCTCAACCAAATGTGACCCAATTATCCACGTTGAAATGACATAGTGGCCCAGTGGGTAGCCACTTACCTGTAATCAGACATTCACAATGACATTACTAACCTGCATGACACCACACATTCTCTCAGTGAGTCAGTCAGCTCATACCCTCCCGTTCATAAACGCAGCCTGAAAGCTCCTTTCCTTCTTTTGGCCACATAAACCTTGACATGCCTTACTGGGAGTGCTGGAGTCCCAGCCCATCATCCAGCGATGTCTATATTAATGGTTACGTATGGAAGGTGAATGGCGGGAGAGAGAGATGGGGGAAACAGGGAGAGAGAGAGAGAGAGAGAGAGAGAGAGAGAGAGAGAGAGAGAGAGAGAGAGAGAGAGAGAGAGAGAGAGAGAGAGAGAGAGATAGAGAGAGAGAGAGAGAGAGAGAGAGAGAGAGAGATGAATCACTAAAACAATACAGAAATACACTACGGAAAAAGAAGGAACAGCATGTCAGAAATCAGCTCAATGTAATTGAAGAATCCATAGACTCTAACCACTTCTGGGAAAATTGGAAAACACTAAACAAACAACAACACGAAGAGCTATCTATCCAAAACGGAGATGTATGGGTAAACCACTTCTCCAATCTTTTTGGCCCTATAACAGAGAACAAACAGCAAAAAAATATACATGATCAAATGCAAATCTTAGAAACAACTATTAAAGACTACCAGAACCCACTGGATTTTCCAATTACATTGAATGAACTACAGGACAAAATACAAACCCTCCAACCCAAAAAGTCCTGTGGTGTTGATGGTATCCTCAATGAAATGATAAAATATACAGACCACAAATTTCAATTAGCTATACTTAAACTCTTTAACATCATCCTTAGCTCTGGCATCTTCTCCAATATTTGGAACCAAGGACTGATCACCCCAATCCACAAAAGTGGAGACAAATTTGACCCCAATAACTACTGTGGGATATGCGTCAACAACAACCTTGGGAAAATCCTCTGCATTATCATTAACAGCAGACTAGTTCATTTCCTCAGTGAAAACAATGTACTGAGCAAATGTCAAATTGGCTTTTTACCAAATTACCGTACGACAGACCACGTATTCACCCTGCACACCCTAATTGACAAACAAACAAACCAAAACAAAGGCAAAGTCTTCTCATGCTTTGTTGATTTCAAAAAAGGTTTTTACTCAATTTGGCATGAGGGTCTGCTATACAAATTGATGGAAAGTGGGGTTGGGGGAAAAACATACGACATTATAAAATCCATATACACAAACAACAAGTGTGCGGTTAAAATTGGCAAAAAACACACACATTTCTTTCCACAGGGCCGTGGGGTGAGACAGGGATGCAGTTTAAGCCCCACCCTCTTCAACATATATATCAACGAATTGGCGAGGGCACTAGAACAGTCTGCAGCACCCGGCCTCACCCTACTAGAATCTGAAGTCAAATGTCTTCTGTTTGCTGATGATCTGGTGCTTCTGTCACCAACCAATGAGGGCCTACAGCAGCACCTAGATCTTCTGCACAGATTCTGTCAGACCTGGGCCCTGACAGTAAATCTCAGTAAGACAAAAATAATGGTGTTCCAAAAAAGGTCCAGTTGCCAGGACCACAAATACAAATTCCATCTAGACACCGTTGCCCTAGAGCACACAAAAAACTATACATACCTCGGCCTAAACATCAGCGCCACAGGTAACTTCCACAAAGCTGTGAACGATCTGAGAGACAAGGCAAGGGCCTTCTATGCCATCAAAAGGAACATAAAATTTGACATACCAATTAGGATCTGGCTAAAAATACTTGAATCAGTTATAGAACCCATTGCCCTTTATGGTTCTGAGGTCTGGGGTCCGCTCACCAACCAAGAATTCACAAAATGGGACAAACACCACATTGAGACTCTGCATGCAGAATTCTGCAAAAACATCCTCCGTGTACAACGTAAAACACCAAATAATGCATGCAGAGCAGAATTAGGCCAATACCCGCTAATTATCAAAATCCAGAAAAGAGCCGTTAAATTCTATAACCACTTAAAAGGAAGCGATTCCCAAACCTTCCATAACAAAGCCATCACCTACAGAGAGATGAACTTGGAGAAGAGTCCCCTAAGTAAGCTTGTCCTGGGGCTCTGTTCACAAACACAAACAGACCTCACACAGCCCCAGGACAACAACAACAACACAACTAGACCCAACCAAATCATGAGAAAACAAAAAGATAATTACTTGACACATTGGAAAGAACAAACAAAAAAACAGAGCAAACTAGAATGCTATTTGGCTCTAAACAGAGAGTACACAGTGGCAGAATACCTGACCACTGTGACTGACCCAAACTTAAGGAAAGCTTTGACTATGTACAGACTCAGTGAGCATAGCCTTGCTATTGAGAAAGGCCGCCGTAGGCAGACCTGGCTCTCAAGAGAAGACAGGCTATGTGCACACTGCCCACAAAATGAGGTGGAAACTGAGCTGCACTTCCTAACCTCCTGCCAAATGTATGACCATATTAGAGACACATATTTCCCTCAGATTACAGCGATCCACAAAGAATTCGAAAACAAACCCAATTTTGATAAACTCCCTTATCTACTAGGTGAAAAACCACAGTGTGCCATCACAGCTGCAAGATTTGTGACCTGTTGCCACAAGAAAAGGGCAACCAGTGAAGAACAAACACCATTGTAAATATAACCCATATTTATGTTTATTTATTTTCCCATTTGTACTTTAACTATTTGCACATTGTTACAACACTGTATATATACATAATATGACATTTGAAATGTCTTTATTCTTTTGAAACTTCTGAGTGTAATGTTTACTGTTAATATTTATTGTTGATTTCACTTTTGTTTACTATCTACTTCACTTGCTTTGGCAATGTTAACACATGTTTCCCATGCCAATAAAGCCCTTAAATTGAATTGAAATTGAATTGAGAGATAGAGAGATAGAGAGAGAGAGAGAGAGAGAGAGAGAGAGAGAGAGAGAGAGAGAGAGAGAGAGAGAGAGAGAGAGAGAGAGAGAGAGAGATGAGGGGCGAGAGAAGGGGGAGGGGGGTAGAGGGAGAGAGAGCAAGAGTTTGAGAAGAGAGGAGAGGTGTAATGCCCATCCTCTAGTGATATGTATTCACGGGGATGTTTATGAGGTTGTGTAATGGATTGTAACCCGTTAAGGGCTCTTAACTGTTCCTCCTCACAGCCAAGCACATCGGTCGGTGTGTGGCACATATTTCTTCCAATGAGAGCTTTGTATGGTTTCAATTAATTGTGTGTGCATGTGTGTGTGCGACCAGTTTCTAAATCCCCCCCTGACCCAACGCCTCCAACAAACATTTTCAATATCATTCATTTGCGCCAGACACTGTTTTCTTGACATTTGATGAATAATTTTATTTCTTGTCCCTCTCTCCCTCTTTCCTGCTAAAAGTCGAGGCGCCAAACAATACAGTGGGGGAAAAAAGTATTTAGTCAGCCACCAATTGTGCAAGTTCTCCCACTTAAAAAGATGAGAGAGGCCTGTAATTTTCATCATAGGTACACGTCAACTATGACGGACAAATTGAGAAAAAAAAATACAGAAAATCACATTGTAGGAGTTTTAATAAATGTATTTGCAAATTATGGTGGAAAATAAGTATTTGGTCAATAACAAAAGTTTCTCAATACTTTGTTATATACCCTTTGTTGGCAATGACACAGGTCAAACGTTTTCTGTAAGTCTTCACAAGGTTTTCACACACTGTTGCTGGTATTTTGGCCCATTCCTCCATGCAGATCTCCTCTAGAGCAGTGATGTTTTGGGGCTGTCACTGGGCAACACGGACTTTCAACTCCCTCCAAAGATTTTCTATGGGGTTGAGATCTGGAGACTGGCTAGACCACTCCAGGACCTTGAAATGCTTCTTACGAAGCCACTCCTTCGTTGCCCGGGCGGTGTGTTTGGGATCATTGTCATGCTGAAAGACCCAGCCACGTTTAATCTTCAATGCCCTTGCTGATGGAAGGAGGTTTTCACTCAAAATCTCATGATACATGGCCCCATTCATTCTTTCCTTTACACGGATCAGTCGTCCTGGTCCCTTTGCAGAAAAACAGCCCCAAAGCATGATGTTTCCACCCCCATGCTTCACAGTAGGTATGGTGTTCTTTGGATGCAACTCAGCATTCTTTGTCCTCCAAACACGACGAGTTGAGTTTTTACCAAAAAGTTCTATTTTGGTTTCATCTGACCATATGACATTCTCCCAATCCTCTTCTGGGTCATCCAAATGCACTCTAGCAAACTTCAGATGGGCCTGGACATGTACTGGCTTAAGCAGGGGGACACGTCTGGCACTGCAGGATTTGAGTCCCTGGCGGCGTAGTGTGTTACTGATGGTAGGCTTTGTTACTTTGGTCCCAGCTCTCTGCAGGTCATTCACTAGGTCCCCCGTGTGGTTCTGGGATTTTTGCTCACCGTTCTTGTGATCATTTTGACCCCACGGGGTGAGATCTTGCGTGGAGCCCCAGATCGAGGGAGATTATCAGTGGTCTTGTATGTCTTCCATTTCCTAATAATTGCTCCCACAGTTGATTTCTTCAAACCAAGCTGCTTACCTATTGCAGATTCAGTCTTCCCAGCCTGGTGCAGGTCTACAATTTTGTTTCTGATGTCCTTTGACAGCTCTTTGGTCTTGGCCATAGTGGGTTTGGAGTGTGACTGTTTGAGGTTGTGGACAGGTGTCTTTTATACTGATAACAAGTTCAAACAGTTGCCATTAATACAGGTAAGTGGAGGACAGAGGAGCCTCTTAAAGAAGAAGTTACAGGTCTGTGAGAGCCAGAAATCTTGCTTGTTTGTAGGTGACCAAATACTTATTTTCCACCATAATTTGCAAATAAATTTATTATCATCTTTTTAAGTGGGAGAACTTGCACAATTGGTGGCTGAATAAATACTATTTTTCCCCACTGTATGTATTATTCAGGCTGCATTCCATTGGAACCACAGAAGCCTACTCATAGCTTGGTTCTGGGTTCTCAGCTGAACTCATGGCTGACGCTGTGAGGTGTGGATCATGTGTTACTTCTAGTATTGCTACGAGTGAATATATTAATGTCAGATAGATAAACAGACACTAGCTTCATTGGTGACCTTTTGCAAAAATATTTCTCATTCACTCAAGCTCTGTAGCTAACATGCATACAGCGCATTCGGAAAGTATTCAGACCCCTTGACTTTTTCCACATTTTGTTACATTACAGCCTTATTCTAAAATTGATTAAAGGTTTGTTTTTTTCTCATCAATCGACACACAATACCCCATAATGACAAAGCAAAAACAGGTTTTTAGATTATTTTGCAAATGTATTACAAATAAAAAACAGAAATATCACATTTACATACGTGTTCAGACCCTTTACTGAGTACTTTGTTGAAGCACCTTTGGCAGCAATTACAGCCTTGTGTCTTCTTGGGTAGGACACTACAAGCTTGGCGCACCTGTATTTGGGGAGTTTCTCCCATTCTCCTATGCAGATCCTCTCAAGCTCTGTCAGGTTGGATAGGGAGCGTCGCTGCACAGCTATTTTCAGGTTTCTCCAGAGATGTTCAATCAGGTCTGGGCTCTGGCTGGGCCACTCAAGGACATTCCCAAAGCCACTCCTGCGTTGTCTTGGCTGTGTGCTTAGGGTCGTTGTCCTGTTGGAAGATGATCCTTCACCTCAGTCTGAGGTCCTGAGCGCTCTGGAGCAGGTTTTCATCAAGGATCTCTCTGTACTTTGCTCCATTCATCTTTCCCTCGATCTTGACTAGTCTCCCAGTCCCTGCCGCTGAAGAACATCCCCACAGCATGATAATGCCAGTACCATGCTTCACCGTAGGGATGGTGCCAGCTTTCCACCAGACATGACGCTTGGCATTCAGGCCAAAGAGTTCAATCTTGGTTTCATCAGACTAGTGAATCTTGTTTCTCTTGGTCTGAGAGTCTTTAGGTGCCTTTTAGCAAACTCCAAGCGGGCTGTCATGTGCCTTTTACTGAGGAGTGGCTTCCGCCTGGCCACTCTACCATAAAGATCTGATTGGTGGAGTACTGCAGAGATGGTTGTCATTCTGGAAGGTTCTCCCATCTCCACAGAGGAACTCTGGAGCTGTCAGAGTGACCATCGGGTTCTTGGTCACCTCCCTGACCAAGGACCTTCTCCCCCGATTGCTCAGTTTGGCCGGGCGGGCAGCTCTAGGAAGAGTCTTGGTGGTTACAAACTTCTTCCATTTAAGAATGATGGAGTCCACTGTGTTCTTGGGGACTTTAATGCTACAGACATTTTTTTATACCCTTCCCCAGATATGTGCCTCTATACAATACTGTGTTGGAGCTCTACTGACAATTCCTTCGACCTCATGGCTTGGTTTTTGCGCGGACATGCACTGTCAACAGTGGGACCTTTATATAGACAGGTGTGTGCCTTTCCAAATCATATATGGGGTATTGTAGATTAATGTGGAAAAATTGATTTCATCATTCATTTTAGAATAAGGCTGTAATGTAACAAAATATGGAAAGGGTCTGAATACTTTCCGAATGCACTGTATATCTACAATCTAAATTCCTAATTTAACATAATTACACTGGTCTAGTGATAAGCACATCTAAGTAATACTGTACAATATACATGTACTATTCCAAATACATTTACATTTTTAGTCATTTAGCAGACACTCTTATCCAGAGCGACTTACAGTTAGTGAGTGCATTCATTATTTAATTTTTTCATACAGGCCCCACGTGGGAATCGAACCCACAACCCTGGTGTTGCAAACACCATGCTCTACCAACTGAGCTACATCCCTGCTGGCCATTCCCTCCCCTAATCTGGATGACACTGGGCCAATTGTGCGCCCCCCATGGGTCTCCCGGTCACGGCCCGCTACGACAGAGCCTGGATTCGAACCAGGATCTCTAGTGGCACAGCTAGCCACTCTGGAGATTCGCATTGTGGAGTTATGGAGCACTCTACTTCAGCACAGTACTCAGTATATTTACAGCAGACTGAGACCCAGGTCCAAAGAGTCAATCTCATTAGCTGTATATCCTTGTGTCCAACAGCTACTGAATGTGAAATTAATCAGAAAAGGGGCTGGGTGTTGGTGATAGGGGATTCATCTTCCTAGTTATGGCAGAGGGGATTCATCTTATCTTATCTTATGAAGAAAAAAAATGTATGCACTCACTACCTGTAAGTCGCTCTGGATAAGAGCGTCTGCTAAATGACTAAAATGTAAAAATGTAATCCTAGTTCCGCCAGAGGGGATTAATCTTGTCCTAGTTATGCCAGAGGGGATTCATCTTGTCCTAGTTCCGCCAGAGGGGATTCATCTTGTCCTAGTTACGCCAGAGGGGATTAATATTTTCCTAGTTACGCCAGAGGGGATTAATCTTGTCCTAGTTACGCCAGAGGGGATTCATCTTGTCCTAGTTACGTAAGAGAGAATTGAAAGAATGCCAAGAGTGTGCAAAGCTGTCATCAAGGCAAAGGTTGGCTACTTTAAAGAATCTTAAATATAACATATATTTTGATTTGTTTAACACTTTTTTGGTTACTACATGATTCCATAAGTGTTATTTCATAGTTTTGATGTCTTCATTATTATTCTACAATGAAGAAAATAGTAAAAATTAAGAAAAACCCTGGAATGAGTAGGTGTGTCCAAACTTTTGACTGGTACTGTATATACACTGCTCAAAAAAATAAAGGGAACACTTAAACAACACAATGTAACTCCAAGTCTATCACACTTCTGTGAAATCAAACTGTCCACTTAGAAAGCAACACTGATTGACAATACATTTCACATGCTGTTGTGCAAATGGAATAGACAACAGGTAGAAATTATAGGCAATTAACAAGACACCCCCAATAATGGACTGGTTTTGCAGGTGGTGACCACAGACCACTTCTCAGTTCCTATGCTTCCTGGCTGATGTTTTGGTCACTTTTGAATGCTGGCGGTGCTTTCACTCTAGTGGTAGCATGAGACGGAGTCTACAACCCACACAAGTGGCTCAGGTAGTGCAGCTCATCCAGGATGGCACATCAATGCGAGCTGTGGCAAGAAGGTTTGCTGTGTCTGTCAACGTAGTGTCCAGAGCATGGAGGCGCTACCAGGAGACAGGCCAGTACATCAGGAGACGTGGAGGAGGCTGTAGGAGGGCAACAACCCAGCAGCAGGACTGCTACCTCCGCCTTTGTGGAAGGAGGAGCAGGAGGAGCACTGCCAGAGCCCTGCAAAATGACCTCCAGCAGGCCACAAATGTGCATGTGTCTGCTCAAACGGTCAGAAACAGACTCCATGAGGGTGGTATGAGGGCCCAACGTCCACAGGTGGGGGTTGTACTTACAGCCCAACACCGTACAGGACGTTTGGCATTTGCCAGAGAACACCAAGATTGGCAAATTCGCCACTGGCGCCCTGTGCTCTTCACAGATGAAAGCAGGTTCACACTGAGCACATGTGACAGACGTGACAGAGTCTGGAGATGCCGTGGAGAACATTCTGCTGCCTGCAACATCCTCCAGCATGACCGGTTTGGCGGTGGGTCAGTCATGGTGTAGGGTGGCATTTCTTTGGGGGGCCGCACAGCCCTCCATGTGTTTGCCAGAGGTAGCCTGACTGCCATTAGGTACCGAGATGAGATCCTCAGACCCCTTGTGAGACCATATGCTGGTGCGGTTGGCCCTGGGTTCCTCCTAATGCAAGACAATGCTAGACCTCATGTGGCTGGAGTGTGTCAGCAGTTCCTGCAAGAGGAAGGCATTGATGCTATGGACTGGCCCGCCTGTTCCCCAGACCTGAATCCAATTGAGCACATCTGGGACATCATGTCTCGCTCCATCCACCAACAGTTGCACCACAGACTGTCCAGGAGTTGGCGGATGCTTTAGTCCAGGTCTGGGAGGAGATCCCTCAGCAGACCATGCGCCACCTTATCAGGAGCATGCCCAGGCATTGTAGGGAGGTCATACAGGCACGTGGAGGCCACACAAACTACCGAGCCTCATTTTGACTTGTTTTAAGGACATTACATCAAAGTTGGATCAGCCTGTAGTGTGGTTTTCCACTTTAATTTTGAGGGTGACTCCAAATCCAGACCTCCATGGGTTGATCAATTTGATATTCATTGATACTTTTTGTGTGATTTTGTTGTCAGCATATTCAACTATGTAAAGAAAAAAGTATTTAATAAGATTATTTCATTCATTCAGATCTAGGATGTGTTATTTTAGTGTTCCCTTTATTTTTTTGAGCAGTGTATATACAGTATCTCACAAAAGTGAGTACACCCCTCACATTTTTTGTAGATATTTGAGTATATCTTTTCATGTGACAACACTGAAGAAATGACACTTTGCTACAATGTAAAGTAGTGAGTGTACAGCTTGTATAACAGTGTACATTTGCTGTCCCCTCAAAATAACTCAACACACAGCCATTAATTTCTAAACTGCTGGCAACAAAAGTGAGTACATTTTCCAGCACTGCCTTAACCCTCTTGGGCATGGAGTTCACCAGAGCTTCACAGGTTGCCACTGGAGTCCTCTTCCACTCCTCCATCACGACATCACGGAGCTGGTGGATGTTAAAGACCTTGTACTCCTCCACCTTCCGTTTGAGGATGCCCCACAGATGCTCAATAGGGTTTAGGTCTGGAGACATGCTTGGCCAGTCCATCACCTTTACCCTCAGCTTCTTTAGCAAGGCAGTGGTCGTCTTGGAGGTGTGTTTGGGGTCGTTATCATGTTGGAATACTGCCCTGCGTTCCAGTCTCCGAAGGGAGGGGATCATGCTCTGCTTCAGTATGTCACAGCACATGTTGGCATTCATGGTTCCCTCAATGAACTGTAGCTCCCCAGTGCCGGCAGCACTCATGCAGCCCCAGACCATGACACTCCCACCACCATGCTTGACTGTAGGCAAGACACACTTGTCTTTGTACTCCTCACCTGGTTGCCGCCACACACACTTGACACCATCTGAACCAAATAATTTTATCTTGGTCTCATCAGACCACAGAACATGGTTCCAGTAATCCATGTCCTTAGTCTGCTTGTCTTCAGCAAACTGTTTGCGGGCTTTCTTGTGCATTATCTTTAGAAGAGGCTTCCTTCTGGGATGACAGCCATGCAGACCAATTTGATGCAGTGTGCGGCGTATGGTCTGAGCACTGACAGGCTGACCCCCCACCCCTTCAACCTCTGCAGCAATGCTGGCAGCACTCATACATCTATTTCCCAAAGAAAACCTCTGGATATGACGCTGAGCACGTGCACTCAACTTCTTTGGTCGACCATGGCGAGGCCTGTTCTGAGTGGAACCTGTCCTGTTAAACCACTGTATGGTCTTGGCCACCGTGCTGCAGCTCAGTTTCAGTGTCTTGGCAATCTTCTTATAGCCCAGGCCATCTTCATGTAGAGCAACAATTATTTTTTTCAGATCCTCAGAGAGTTCTTTGCCATGAGGTGCCATGTTGAACTTCCAGTGACCAGTATGAGGGAGTGTGAGAGCGATGACACCAAATTTAACACTCCTGCTCCCCATTCACACCTGAGATCTTGCAACTCTAACGAGTCGCATGACACCAGGGAGGGAAAATGGCTAATTGGGCACAATTTGGACATTTTCACTTAGGGGTGTACTCACTTCTGTTGCCAGTGGTTTAGACATTAATGGCTGTGTGTTGAGTTATTTTGAGGGGACAGGAAATGTACACTGTTATACAAGCTGTACACTCACTACTTTACATTGTAGCAAAGTGTAATTTCTTCAGTGTTGTCACAAGAAAATATATACTCAAATATTTACAAAAATGTGAGGGGTGTACTCACTTTTGTGAGATACTGTACATAGAAGATGAGAAATGCAAGATATGTAAACATTATTAAAGTGACTAGTGTTCCATTTCTTAAAGTGGCCAGTGCTTTCAATAGGCAGCAGCAGCCTCTAATGTGCTAGTGATGGCTATTTAACGGTCTGATGGCCTTGAGATAGAAGCTGTTTTTCATTCTCTCGGTCCCAGCTTTGATGCACCTGTACTGACCTCGCCTTCTGGATGATAGCGGGGTGAACAGGCAGTGGGCGGTGCAGTTGACGTACCAGGCGGTGATACAGCCCGACAGGATGCTCTCAATTGTGCATCTGTAAAGGTTTGTGAGGGTTTTAGGTGCTAAGCCGTATTTCTTCAGCCTCATGAGATTGAAGAGGCTCTGATGCGCCTTCTTCACCACACTGTCTGCGTGGGTGGACCATTTCAGTTTGTCGGTGATGTGTACGCCAAGGAACTGGAAGCTTTCCACCTTCTCCACTGCGGTCCCGTCGATGTGGACAGGGGGGTGCACCCTCTGCTGTTTCCTGAAGTCCACGATCACCTCCTTTGTTTTGTTGATGTTGAGTGAGAGTTTATTTTCCTGGCATCACACTCCCAGAGCCCTCACCTCCTCCCTGTAGGTGGTCTCGTCATTGTTGGTAATCAAGCCTACTACTGTTGTGTCGTCTGCAAACTTGATGATTGATTTGGAGGCGTGCTTGGCCACACAGTCATGGGTGAACAGGGAGTACAGGAGGGGGCTGAGCACGCACCCTTGTGGGGCCCCAGTGTTGAGGATCAGCGAAGTGGAGATGTTGTTTCCTACCTTCACCACCTGGGGCGGCCCGTCAGGAAGTCCAGGACCCAGTTGCACAGGGCAGGGTTCAGACCCAAGGCCTCGAGCTTACTGATGAGCTTGGAGGGTACTATGGTGTTGAATGCTGAGCTATAGTCAATGAACACATTCTTACATAGGTATTCCTCTTGTCCAGATGGGATAGGGCAGTGTGCAGTGTGATGGCGATTGCACAATCTGTGGATCTATTGGGGCAGTAGGCAAATTGAAGTGGGTCTAGGGTGACAGGTAAGGTAGAGGTGATATGATCCTTGACTAGTCTCTCAAAGCACTTCATGATGACAGAGGTGAGTGCTACAGGGCGATAGTCATTTAGTTCAGTTACAATGGTGGCCATCTTGAAGCATGTGGGAACAGCAGACTGGGAAAGGGAGAGATTGAATATGTCCATAAACACACCAGCCAGCTGGTCTGTGCATGCTCTGAGGACGCGCATAGAGATGCCGTCTGGGCCGGCAGCCCTGCGGAGGTTAACATGCTTAAATGACTTACTCACGTCGGCCATGGAGAAGGAGAGGCCACAGTCCTTGGTAGTGGTTTGCCGTCCGCATGATCAAAACAATCTTGAAGCGTGGATTCCGATTGGTCAGACCAACGTTGAATAGTCCTTAGCGCGGGTACTTCCTGTTTGTGTTTCTGCCTATAGGAAGGGAGAAGCAAAATGGAGTCGTGGTCAGATTTGCCGAAAGGAGGGCGGAGGAGGGCATAATAACCATCCCGGATGTTTGAATAGCTAAGGTCAAGGATTTTAGCAGTGCAAGTACAACAGTCAATATGTTGATAGAACTTCGGCAGCCTTTGTTTGTTAAAATCCCCGGCTACAATAAATGCAGCCTCAGGATATGTGGTTTCCAGTTTTCATAAAGTCCAGTGAAGTTCTTTGAGGGCCGTCGTGGTATCGGCTTGAGGGGGGATATACACGGCCGTGACTATAACCGAAGAAAATTATCTTGGGAGATAATACGGTCGGCATTTGATTGTGAGATATTCTAGGTCGGGTGAACAGAAGGACTCGAGTTCCTGTATGTTACTACAATTACACCATGAGTTGTTAATCATGAAACACACACCTCCGACCTTCTGCTTCCGGGAGAGATATTTATTCCTGTCTGCGTGATGAACTGAGAACCCATCTGGGTGGACCGATTTCGACAGAATATCCCAAGAGAGCCATGTTTCTGTGAAACAGAGTATGTTACAGGCCTTGATGTCTCTCTGGAAAGAAATCCTTGCCCGTAGTTCGTCTACTTTGTAAACCAAAGATTGAACATTAGCGAGTAGGATACTTGGAAGCGGTGAGTGGTGTGCGCGCCTCCTAAGTCGAACCAGTAGGCCGCTCCGAGTGCCTGTCCTCCGCCGGCGTTGTTTGGGTCAGCCGCTGGAATCAGTTCAGTTGCCCTGGGGAGAGCGAACAAAGAATCTATTTCGGGAAAGTCGTATTCCTGGTCGTAATGCTGGTGAGTTACCGCCGCTCTGATATCCAATAGTTTTTCCCGGCTGTATGTAATGATGAAAAACACTTTCTGAGCAAATAATGTAAAAGATAATACATAAAAAAACAAAATACTGTAAAGTTTCCTAACAGCTAGTCGCGAGGCCGCCATCTTCGTTGGCGCCAGTCTAATTTTACATTTAAATCATTTAGCAGACGCTCTTATCCAGAGAGACTTACAGTTAGTGAGTGCATACATTTTTTATTTAAAAAAATAAATAATTCATACTGGTCCCTCGTGGGAAACGAACCCACAACCCTGGCGTTGCAAATGCCATACTCTACCAATTGAGCTACACGGGACTACTAATGAGTAGTATGTTACACTGGTAGCATCTGAGAGAAAATAGACACTGGTGATATCCTGAGTGAAAAGAGACGCTGGTGATATCCTGAGAGAAAAGAGAGAAGACACACTGATGATATCTTGAGAGAAAAGAGAGAAGACACACTGGTTATATCCTGAGAGAAAAGAGACACTGGTGATATCCTGAGTGAAAAGAGACGCTGGTGATATCCTGAGAAAAAAGAGAGAAGAGACACTGGTTATATCCTGAGAGAAAAGAGACACTGGTGATATCCTGAGAGAAAAGATACTGCTGATATCCTGAGAGAATAGAGAGAAGAGACACTGGTGATATTCTGAGAGAAAAGAGAGAAGTGACACTGTAGATATCCTGAGAGAAAAGAGACACTGGTGATATCCTGAGAGAAAAGAGACACTGGTGATATCCTGAGAGAAAAGAGACACTGGTGATATCCTGAGAGAATAGAGAGAAGACACACTGGTGATATCTTGAGAGAAAAGAGAGAAGACACACTGGTTATATCCTGAGAGAAAACAGACACTGGTGATATCCTGAGTGAAAAGAGACGCTGGGGATATCCTGAGAAAAAAGAGAGAAGAGACACTGGTTATATCCTGAGAGAAAAGAGACACTGGTGATATACTGAGAGAAAAGAGACACTGGTGATATTCTGAGAGAAAAGAGACACTGGTGATATCCTGAGAGAAAAGAGACACTGGTGATATCCTGAGAGAAAAGAGACACTGGAGATATCCTGAGAGAAAAGAGACACTGGTGATATACTGAGAGAAAAGAGACACTGGTGATATTCTGAGAGAAAATTGTGAAGAGACGCTTGTGATATCTTGAGAGAAAAGAGATGCTGGTGATTTCCTGAGAGAAAAGAGACACTGGTGATATCCTGAGAGAAAAGAGACACTGGTGATATCCTGAGAGAAAAGAGAGAAGACAAACTGGTTATATCCTGAGAAAAAAGAGACACTGGTGATATCCTGAGTGAAAAGAGACACTGGGGATGTCCTGAGAAAAAAGAGAGAAGAGACACTGGTTATATCCTGAGTGAAAAGAGACACTGGTGATATTCTGAGAGAAAAGAGACACTGGTTATATCCTGAGAGAAAAGAGACACTGGTGATATCCTGAGAGAAAAGAGACACTGGAGATATCCTGAGAGAAAAGAGACACTGGTGATATACTGAGAGAAAAGAGACACTGGTGATATTCTGAGAGAAAATTGTGAAGAGACGCTTGTGATATCTTGAGAGAAAATAGATGCTGGTGATTTCCTGAGAGAAAAGAGACACTGGTGATATCATGAGAGAAAAGAGACACTGGTGATATCCTGAGAGAAAAGAGAGAAGACAAACTGGTTATATCCTGAGAGAAAAGAGACACTGGTGATATCCTGAGTGAAAAGAGACACTGGGGATGTCATGAGAAAAAAGAGAGAAGAGACACTGGTTATATCCTGTGAGAAAAGAGACACTGGTGATATACTGAGAGAAAAGAGACACTGGTGATATTCTGAGAGAAAAGAGACACTGGTGATATCCTGAGAGAAAAGAGACACTGGTGATATCCTGAGAGAAAAGAGACACTGGAGATATCCTGAGAGAAAAGAGACACTGGTGATATACTGAGAGAAAAGAGACACTGGTGATATTCTGAGAGAAAATTGTGAAGAGACGCTTGTGATATCTTGAGAGAAAATAGATGCTGGTGATTTCCTGAGAGAAAAGAGACACTGGTGATATCATGAGAGAAAAGAGACACTGGTGATATCCTGAGAGAAAAGAGAGAAGACAAACTGGTTATATCCTGAGAGAAAAGAGACACTGGTGATATCCTGAGTGAAAAGAGACACTGGGGATGTCATGAGAAAAAAGAGAGAAGAGACACTGGTTATATCCTGTGAGAAAAGAGACACTGGTGATATACTGAGAGAAAAGAGACACTGGTGATATTCTGAGAGAAAAGAGACACTGGTGATATCCTGAGAGAAAAGAGACACTGGTGATATCCTGAGAGAAAAGAGACACTGGAGATATCCTGAGAGAAAAGAGACACTGGTGATATACTGAGAGAAAAGAGACACTGGTGATATTCTGAGAGAAAATTGTGAAGAGACGCTTGTGATATCTTGAGAGAAAATAGATGCTGGTGATTTCCTGAGAGAAAAGAGACACTGGTGATATCATGAGAGAAAAGAGACACTGGTGATATCCTGAGAGAAAAGAGAGAAGACAAACTGGTTATATCCTGAGAGAAAAGAGACACTGGTGATATCCTGAGTGAAAAGAGACACTGGGGATGTCATGAGAAAAAAGAGAGAAGAGACACTGGTTATATCCTGTGAGAAAAGAGACACTGGTGATATACTGAGAGAAAAGAGACACTGGTGATATTCTGAGAGAAAAGAGACACTGGTGATATCCTGAGAGAAAAGAGACACTGGTGATATCCTGAGAGAAAAGAGACACTGGAGATATCCTGAGAGAAAAGAGACACTGGTGATATACTGAGAGAAAAGAGACACTGGTGATATTCTGAGAGAAAATTGTGAAGAGACGCTTGTGATATCTTGAGAGAAAATAGATGCTGGTGATTTCCTGAGAGAAAAGAGACACTGGTGATATCATGAGAGAAAAGAGACACTGGTGATATCCTGAGAGAAAAGAGAGAAGACAAACTGGTTATATCCTGAGAGAAAAGAGACACTGGTGATATCCTGAGTGAAAAGAGACACTGGGGATGTCATGAGAAAAAAGAGAGAAGAGACACTGGTTATATCCTGTGAGAAAAGAGACACTGGTGATATACTGAGAGAAAAGAGACACTGGTGATATTCTGAGAGAAAAGAGACACTGGTGATATCCTGAGAGAAAAGAGACACTGGTGATATCCTGAGAGAAAAGAGACACTGGAGATATCCTGAGAGAAAAGAGACACTGGTGATATACTGAGAGAAAAGAGACACTGGTGATATTCTGAGAGAAAATTGTGAAGAGACGCTTGTGATATCTTGAGAGAAAAGAGACGCTGGTGATTTCCTGAGAGAAAAGAGACACTGGTGATTTCCTGAGAGAAAATAGACACTGGTGATATCCTGAGAGAAAAGAGAGAAGACACTGGTTATATCCTGAGAGAAAAGAGACACTGGTGATATCCTGAGTGAAAAGAGACGCTGGGGATATCCTGAGAAAAAAGAGACACTGGTGATATCCTGAAATAAAAGAGACACTGGTGATATCCTGAGAGAAAATAGACACTGATGATATCCTGAGAGAAAAGAGACACTGGTGATATCCTGAGAGAAAAGAGACACTGGTGATATTCTGAGAGAAAATTGTGAAGAGACGCTTGTATTATCCTGAGAGAAAAGAGAGAAGAGACACTGGTGATATCTTGAGAGAAAAGAGACGCTGGTGATTTCCTGAGAGAAAAGAGACACTGGTTATATCCTGAGAGAAAAGAGACACTGGTGATATCCTGAGTGAAAAGAGACGCTGGGGATATCCTGACAAAAAGAGAGAAGAGACTCTGGTTATATCCTGAGAGAAAATAGACACTGGTGATATACTGAGAGAAAAGAGACACTGGTGATATTCTGAGAGAAAAGAGACACTGGTGATATCCTGAGAGAAAATAGACACTGGTGATATCCTGAGAGAAAAGAGACACTGGAGATATCCTGAGAGAAAAGAGACACTGGTGATATTCTGAGAGAAAATTGTGAAGAGACGCTTGTGATATCTTGAGAGAAAAGAGATGCTGGTGATTTCCTGAGAGAAAAGAGACACTGGTGATATCCTGAGAGAAAAGAGACACTGGTGATATCCTGAGAGAAAAGAGAGAAGACAAACTGGTTATATCCTGAGAGAAAAGAGACACTGGTGATATCCTGAGTGAAAAGAGACGCTGGGGATATCCTGAGAAAAAAGAGAGAAGAGACACTGGTTATATCCTGAGAGAAAAGAGACACTGGTGATATACTGAGAGAAAAGAGACACTGTTGATATTCTGAGAGAAAAGAGACACTGGTGATATCCTGAGAGAAAAGAGACACTGGAGATATCCTGAGAGAAAAGAGACACTGGTGATATACTGAGAGAAAAGAGACACTGGTGATATTCTGAGAGAAAATTGTGAAGAGACGCTTGTGATATCTTGAGAGAAAAGAGATGCTGGTGATTTCCTGAGAGAAAAGAGACACTGGTGATATCCTGAGAGAAAAGAGACACTGGTGATATCCTGAGAGAAAAGAGACAATGGTGATATCCTGAGAGAAAAGAGACACTGGAGATATCCTGAGAGAAAAGAGACACGGGTGATATACTGAGAGAAAAGAGACACTGGTGATATTCTGAGAGAAAATTGTGAAGAGACGCTTGTGATATCTTGAGAGAAAAGAGACGCTGGTGATTTCCTGATAGAAAAGAGACACTGGTGATTTCCTGAGAGAAAATAGACACTGGTGATATCCTGAGAGAAAAGAGAGAAGACACTGGTTATATCCTGAGAGAAAAGAGACACTGGTGATATCCTGAAAGAGACGCTGGGGATATCCTGAGAAAAAAGAGACACTGGTGATATCCTGAGAGAAAAGAGACACTGGTGATATTCTGAGAGAAAATTGTGAAGAGACGCTTGTGATATCCTGAGAGAAAAGAGAGAAGAGACACTGGTGATATCCTGAGTGAAAAGAGACGCTGGGGATATCCTGAGAAAAAAGAGACACTGGTGATTTCCTGAGAGAAAATAGACACTGGTGATATCCTGAGAGAAAAGAGAGAAGACACTGGTTATATCCTGAGAGAAAAGAGACACTGGTGATATCCTTAGAGAAAAGAGACACTGATGATATCCTGAGAGAACAGAGACACTGGTGATATCCTGAGAGAAAAGAGACACTGGTGATATTCTGAGAGAAAATTGTGAAGAGACGCTTGTGATATCCTGAGAGAAAAGAGAGAAGAGACACTGGTGATATCTTGAGAGAAATGAGACGCTGGTGATTTCCTGAGAGAAAAGAGACACTGGTTATATCCTGAGAGAAAAGAGACACTGGTGATATCCTGAGAGAAAAGAGAAACTGGTGATATCCTGAGAGAAAAGAAACACTGGTGATATACTGAGAGAAAAGAGACACTGGTGATATCCTGAGAGAAAAGAGAGAAGACACTGGTTATATCCTGAGAGAAAAGAGACACTGGTGATATCCTGAGTGAAAAGAGACGCTGGGGATATCTTGAGAGAAAAAGAGACACTGGTGATATCCTGAAAGAAAAGAGACACTGGTGATATCCTGAGAGAAAAGAGACACTGATGATATCCTGAGAGAAAAGAGACACTGGTGATATCCTGAAAGAAAAGAGACACTGGTGATATTCTGAGAGAAAATTGTGAAGAGACGCTTGTGATATCCTGAGAGAAAAGAGAGAAGAGACACTGGTGATATCTTGAGAGAAATGAGACGCTGGTGATTTCCTGAGAGAAAAGAGACACTGGTTATATCCTGAGAGAAAAGAGACACTGGTGATATCCTGAGAGAAAAGAGACACTGGTGATATCCTGAGAGAATAGAGAGAAGACACACTGGTGATATCTTGAGAGAAAAGAGAGAAGACACACTGGTTATATCCTGAGAGAAAACAGACACTGGTGATATCCTGAGTGAAAAGAGATGCTGGGGATATCCTGAGAAAAAAGAGAGAAGAGACACTGGTTATATCCTGAGAGAAAAGAGACACTGGTGATATACTGAGAGAAAAGAGACACTGGTGATATTCTGAGAGAAAAGAGATACTGGTGATATCCTGAGAGAAAATAGACACTGGTGATATCCTGAGAGAAAAGAGACACTGGAGATATCCTGAGAGAAAAGAGACACTGGTGATATACTGAGAGAAAATAGACACTGGTGATATTCTGAGAGAAAATTGTGAAGAGACGCTTGTGATATCTTGAGAGAAAAGAGATGATGGTGATTTCCTGAGTGAAAAGACACACTGGTGATATCCTGAGAGAAAAGAGACACTGGTGATATCCTGAGAGAAAAGAGACACTGGTGATATTCTGAGAGAAAATTGTGAAGAGACGCTTGTGATATCCTGAGAGAAAAGAGAGAAGACACTGGTTATATCCTGAGAGAAAAGAGACACTGGTGATATCCTGAGTGAAAAGAGACGCTGGGGATATCTTGAGAAAAAAGAGACACTGGTGATATCCTGAAAGAAAAGAGACACTGGTGATATCCTGAGAGAAAAGAGACACTGATGATATCCTGAGAGAAAAGAGACACTGGTGATATCCTGAGAGAAAAGAGACACTGGTGATATTCTGAGAGAAAATTGTGAAGAGACGCTTGTATTATCCTGAGAGAAAAGAGAGAAGAGACACTGGTGATATCTTGATAGAAAAGAGATGCTGGTGATTTTCTGAGAGAAAAGAGACACTGGTTATATCCTGAGAGAAAAGAGACACTGGTGATATCCTGAGAGAAAAGAGACACTGGTGATATCCTGAGAGAAAAGAGACACTGGTGATATCCTGAGAGAATAGAGAGAAGACACACTGGTGATATCTTGAGAGAAAAGAGAGAAGACACACTGGTTATATCCTGAGAGAAAACAGACACTGGTGATATCCTGAGTGAAAAGAGATGCTGGGGATATCCAGAGAAAAAAGAGAGAAGAGACACTGGTTATATCCTGAGATAAAAGAGACACTGGTGATATACTGAGAGAAAAGAGACACTGGTGATATTCTGAGAGAAAAGAGATACTGGTGATATCCTGAGAGAAAATAGACACTGGTGATATCCTGAGAGGAAAGAGACACTGGAGATATCCTGAGAGAAAAGAGACACTGGTGATATACTGAGAGAAAATAGACACTGGTGATATTCTGAGAGAAAATTGTGAAGAGACGCTTGTGATATCTTGAGAGAAAAGAGATGCTGGTGATTTCCTGAGAGAAAAGAGACACTGGTGATATCCTGAGAGAAAAGAGACACTGGTGATATCCTGAGAGAAAAGAGACACTGGTGATATTCTGAGAGAAAATTGTGAAGAGACGCTTGTGATATCCTGAGAGAAAAGAGAGAAGAGACACTGGTGATATCTTGAGAGAAAAGAGACGCTGGTGATTTGCTGAGAGAAAAGAGACACTGGTGATATACTGAGAGAAAAGAGACACTGGTGATATCCTGAGAGAAAAGAGACACTGGTGATATCCTGAGAGAAAAGAAACACTGGTGATATACTGAGAGAAAAGAGACACTGGTGATATCCTCAGAGAGAAGAAAGAAAAGACACTGGTGATATCCTGAGAGAAAAGAGACTCTGGTGATATCCTGAGAGAGAAGAGACACTGGTGATGTCCTGAGAGAAAAGAGACACTGGTGATATCCTGAGAGAGAATATACACTGGTGATGTCCTGAGAGAAAAGAGACACTGGTGATATCCTGAGAGAGAATATACACTGGTGATGTCCTGAGAGAAAAGAGACACTGGTGATATCCTGAGAGAGAAGAGACAATTTGGATATCGTGAGAGAAAAGAGACATTGGTGATATCCTGAGAGAAAAGAGACACTGGTGATATCCTTAGAGAAAAGAAATACTGGTGATATCCTGAGAGAAAAGAGACACTGGTGATATCCTGAGAGAGAAGAGACACTGGTGATATCCTGAGAGAAAAGAGACACTGGTGATATCCTGAGAAAGAAAGACATATTGGTGATGTCCTGAGAGAATAGAGAGAAGAGACACTGCAGATATCCTGAGAGAAAAGAGAGAAGAGACACTGGTGGTATCCTGAGAGAAAAGAGAGAAAAGAGATGCTTGTGATATCCTGAAAGAAAAGGGAGAAGAGACACTGGTGATATCCTGTGAAAAAAAGAGAAGAGACTGTGGTGGTATCCTGAGAGAAAAGAGACACTGGTGATATTCTGAGAGAAAATTGTGAAGAGACGCTTGTGATATCCTGAGAGAAAAGAGAGAAGAGACACTGGTGATATCTTGAGAGAAAAGAAACACTGGTGATTTCCTGAGAGAAAAGAGACACTGGTTATATCCTGAGAGAAAAGAGACACTGGTGATATCCTGAGAGAAAAGTGACACTGGTGATATCCTCAGAGAGAAGAGAGAAAATACACTGGTGATATCCTGAGAGAAAAGAGACACTGGTGATATCCTAAGAGAAAAGAGACATTGGTGATATCCTGAGAGAAAAGAGACACTGGTGATATCCTGAGAGAGAAGAGACACTGGTGATATCCTGAGAGAAAAGAGACACTGGTGATATCCTGAGAGAAAAAAGACATTGGTGATGTCCTGAGAGAAAAGAGACACTGGTGATATCCTGAGAGAGAAGAGACACTGGTGATATCCTGAGAGAAAAAAGAGACATTGGTGATATCTTGAGAGAAAAGAGACACTGTAGATATCCTGAGAGAAAAGAGACACTGGTTATATCCTGAGAGAAAAGAGACACTGATGATATCCTGAGAGAAAAGAGAGAAGAGATACTGGTGATTTCCTGAAAGAAAAGGGAGAAAACACTGGTGATATCCTGTGAAAAAAAGAGAAGAGACAGTGGTGGTATCCTGAGTGAAAAGAGACACTGGTGATATCCTGAGAGAAAAGTGAGAAGAGACTCTGGTGATATTCTGAGAGAAAAGAGAGAAGTGACACTGTAGATATCCTGAGAGAAAAGAGACACTGGTGATATGGGGCGGCAGGTAGCTTAGTGGGTAAGAGCGTTGTGCCAGTAACCGAAAGGTTGCTGGTTCTAATCCCCGAGCCGACTAGGTGAAAAATCTGTCGATGTGCCCTTAAGCAAGGCACTTAACCCTAATTGCTCCTGTAAGTCGCTCTGGATAAGAGCGTCTGCTAAATGACTAAAATGTAAAAAAATGTAAAAATGTATATCCTGAGAGAAAAGTGAGAAGAGACACTGGTGATATTCTGAGAGAAAAGAGAGAAGTGACACTGTAGATATCCTGAGAGAAAAGAGACACTGGTGATATCCTGAGAGAGAAGAGACACGTGATATCCTGAGAAAAAAGAGACATTGGTGATGTCCTGAGAGAATAGAGAGAAGAGACAATGCAGATATAGCACTAACTTTAAGCATCAGTTGTCAGAGCACCTTACCGATCACTGCACCTGTACACAGCCCATCTGAAATTAGCCCACCCAACTACCTCATCCCTATATTGTTATTTATTTTGCTCTTTTGCACCCCAGTATCTCTATTTGCACATAATCTCTTGCACATCTAGCATTCCAGTGTTAATACTAATTGTAATTATTTTACACTATAGCCTATGTATTGCCTTACCTCCATAACTTGCTACATTTGCACACACTGTATACATATTTTCTGTTGTATTTTTTGACTTTATGTTTTTTTACCCCATATGTAACTCTGTGTTGTTGTTTTTTATCGCACTGCTTTGCTTTATTTTGGCCAGGTCGCAGTTGTAAATGAGAACTTGTTCTCAACTGGCTTACCTGGTTAAATAAAGGTGAAATAAAATAAATAAATGAATAAATAAAAAAGATATCCTGAGAGAAAAGAGAGAAAAGAGACACTGGTGATATCCTGTGAAAAAAAGAGAAGAGACAGTGGTGGTATCCTGAGAGAAAAGAGACACTGGTGATGTCCTGAGAGAGAAGAGACACTGGTGTTTTGTATTTTGTATCGTGTTGCCAGTACACTATTAAAAAGATGTACGCATATCACGCTGCGCCTTGGTCCACTTGTTATTACGATGTTCGTGACAGAAGATCCCACCAATACAGGACCAAGCAGCGTGTCCAGGAGCAAACGCCGGAGGTAACGTTAGTGGATGTCCTTTTCGGTTGGGGGCAGATCACGGAGGAGGAGGCCGTCCGTTACCGGAGGGCGATGAAGGGGGAGACCCAGGCAGGAGAGGAGAAGCGGCGCCAACCGGGCCGTCGTCGGACAGGCGAGAGGCACCCCCAATAATTTTTTTTTGGGGGGGCACACGGCATGGACGACGGGGCTGCTGGAGGCAGATAAAGGGCGAGTTTGTGGACGAGGAGAGAAGGCCACCAGGTTACGGGGGCCATTGGTCAGTAGAGGGAAGGAGAGTGTAGAGGCACAGCGAGAGGTACTGAGGTGTGTTACCAGTCCGGTCCGGCCCGTTCCTGATCCCCACACAAGGCCAATGGTGCGCGTCGCCAGCCCGGCCCGGCCTGTTCCTGTCCCTCGCACCAAGCCAATGGTGCGCGTCGCCAGCCCGGCCCGGCCTGTTCCTGACCCTCGCAACAAGCCTATGGTGCGCGTCGCCAGCCCGGCCCGGCCTGTTCCTGCCCCTCGCACCAAGCCAATGGTACGCGTCGCCAGCCCGGCCCGGCCTGTTCCGGCTCCCCGCACCAAGCCTATGGTGCGCGTCGTCAGCCCGGCCCTGCCTGTTCCTGCTCCCCGCACCAAGCCAGTGGTGCGCTTCGTCAGCCCGGTCCGGCCCATTCCTGCTCCCCGCACCAAGCCAATGGTGCGCGTCGTCAGCCCTGCCCGGCCCGTTCCTGCTCCCCGCACCAAGCCAGTGGTGCGCTTTGTCAGCCCGGTCTGGCCCGTTCCTGCTCCCCGAACCAAGCCAAGGGTGCGCGTCGTCAGCCCGGCCCGGCCTGTTCCTGCTCCCCGCACCAACCCAGTGGTGCGTTTTGTCAGCCCGGTCCGGCCCATTCCTGCTCCCCGCACCAAGCCAATGGTGCGCGTCGTCAGCCCGGCCTGTTCCTGCTCCCCGCACCAAGCCAGTGGTGCGCTTCGTCAGCCCGGTCCGGCCCATTCCTGCTCCCCGCACCAAGCCTGTGGTGCGCGTCGCCAGCCCGTTCCGTCCCTGCTCCCCGCACCAAACCTGTGGTGCGCATCGTCAGTCCGGCACAGCCCGTGCCTGTTTCACCGGTGCCTGGTCAGGTACCGGTCAGCTGCTCCACACCGGAGCCTAAGCAATCCGCTCCACCGATGTCCAGTCCAGCTCCAGCCAGCGGGACCAGACCAGGGGCACTACGGGGGGGTTGTTAGAGGGTGGTGGTCACGCCCGGAGCCGGATCCGCCTCCAAGGCGGAATGCCCACCCGGCCCCTCCCCTGTTGGGTTTATGTTGGCCCGGTCGCAGTCCGCGCCTTTGGGGGGGGTACTGTCACGCCCTGGCTCTGGGGACTCTTATATGTTGAGCCAGGGTGTGTAGGGTCTATGTTTTGTGTTCTATGTTCAGTTTCTAGTTCATGTGTTTTCTAGGTTGGCCGGGGTGGTTCTCAATCAGAGGCAACGAGAATCAGCTGTTGCTTGTTGTCTCTGATTGGGAACCATACTTAGGCAGCCTGTTGTGCACTTGTGTTTTGTGGGATCTTGTTCCGTGTTGGTTTGTGTTGTTAACCGAGGACTTCACGTTTCGTTTGGTTGTTTTGTATTTTGTATCGTGTTGCCAGTACACTATTAAATAGATGTACGCATATCACGCTGCGCCTTGGTCCAATCATTATGACGATCGTGACAGAAGATCCCACCAATACAGGACCAAGCAGCGTGCCCAGGAGCAAACGCCGGAGGTAACGTTAGTGAATGTCCTCCTCGGTTGGGGGCAGATCACGGAGGAGGAGGCCGTCCGTTACCGGAGGGCGATGAAGGGGGAGACCCAGGCAGGAGAGGAGAAGCGGCGCCAACCGGGCTGTCGTCGGACAGGCGAGAGGCACCCCCAATAATTTTTTTGGGGGGGGCACATGGCATGGACGACGGGGCTGCTGGAGGCAGATAAAGGGCGAGTTTGTGGACGAGGAGAGAAGGCCACCAGGTTACGGGGGCCATTGGTCATTAGAGGAAAGGAAAGTGTAGAGGCACGGCGAAAGGTACTGAGGTGTGTTAGCAGTCCGGTCCGGCCCGTTCCTGATCCCTACACAGTGCTGTGTGTTCCCAGTGCGGTCCGGCCTGTTCCTGTCCCTCGCAGCAAGCCAATGGTGCGCGTCGCCAGCCCGGCCCGGCCTGTTCCTGCTCCCCGCACCAAACCTATGGTGCGCGTCGCCAGCCCGGCCCGGCCCGGCCTGTTCCTGCTCCCCACACCAAGCCAGTGGTGCGCTTCGTCAGCCCGGTCCGGCCCATTCCTGCTCCCCGCACCAAGCCAATGGTGCGCGTCGTCAGCCCGGTCCGGCCTGTTCCTGCTCCCCGCACCAAGCCAGTGGTGCGCTTCGTCAGCCCGGTCCGGCCCGTCCCTGCTCCCGCGTCGTCAGCCCGGTCCGGCCCGTTCCTGCTCCCCGCACCAAGCCAGTGGTGCGCTTCGTCAGCCCGGTCCACCCCGTCCCTGCTCCCCGCACCAAGCCAATGGTGCGCGTCGCCAGCCCGGCCCGGCCTGTTCCTGCTCCCCGCACCAAGCCTATGGTGCGCGTCGCCAGCCCGGCCCGGCCTGTTCCTGCTCCCCGCACCAAGCCAGTGGTGCGCTTCGTCAGCCCGGTCCGGCCCATTCCTGCTCCCCGCACCAAGCCAATGGTGCGCGTCGTCAGCCCGGTCCGGCCTGTTCCTGCTCCCCGCACCAAGCCAGTGGTGCGCTTCGTCAGCCCGGTCCGGCCCGTCCCTGCTCCCCGCACCAAGCCAATGGTGCGCGTCGTCAGCCCAGTCCGGCCCGTTCCTGCTCTCCGCACCAAGCCTGTGGTGCGCGTCGTCAGTCCGGCACAGCCCGTGCCTGTTTCATCAGTGCCTGGTCAGGTACCGGTCAGCTGCTCCACACCGGAGCCTAAGCAATCCGCTCCACCGATGTCCAGTCCAGCTCCAGCCAGCGGGACCAGACCAGGGGTGCTACGGGGGGGTTGTTAGAGGGTGGTGGTCACGCCCGGAGCCGGATCCGCCTCCGAGGCGGAATGCCCACCCGGCCCCTCCCCTGTTGGGTTTATGTTGGCGCGGTCGCAGTCCGCGCCTTTGGGGGGGGGGTTACTGTCACACCCTGGCTCTGGGGACTCATATATGTTGAGCCAGGGTGTGTAGGGTCTATGTTTTGTGTTCTATGTTCGGTTTCTAGTTCATGTGTTTTCTAGGTTGGCCGGGGTGGTTCTCAATCAGAGGCAACGAGAATCAGCTGTTGCTTGTTGTCTCTGATTGGGAACCATACTTAGGCAGCCTGTTGTGCACTTGTGTTTTGTGGGATCTTGTTCTGTGTTGGTTTGTGTTGTTAACCGAAGACTTCACGTTTCGTTTGTTTTTTTTGTATTTTGTATTGTGTTGCCAGTACACTATTAAAGAGATGTACGCATATCACACTGCGCCTTGGTCCAATCATTATGACGATCGTGACAGTGGGCAAACATATAAAATCAGCAAGGGATCAAATACTTTTTTCCCTCACTGTATACCAGGTTTAGTATCATAATACTCGATACCTATACCAGGTTTAGTATCATAATACTCAATACCGAAACGATACTCGATACTGAAATAATACCATGGCACAAAAAGGAAAGCATATTAGCTAAAATCACAGAATAACCATGGGGCTTTATTTTTTTAAACATTGAACAATATAATGATAAATGGTAGAACAACTAAAATAACAAATATAATATATTCTATTCTATATTCAATTTCTTTCAAAAATAAAACACCATATTAAATAACAGAATAATATCTTACATTGTCATTATACGAAACCATATATGAGACTCAGAGCATACAAAATAATTGTACAATTACAACTAAACTGTTTTAAAATGTAATTTGATACATCAGCATTAATTTACTCATCCATAATATTGGGTGAAATGACATTCATTAGACCTGTGATTAATTATTAATTACAGCTAAATAATTTAATTTATTAAATTAGTAGTTTAGTTCAAAAATTATGGAGGGCTGCACTGAAAATTGGTTACATTTCCTTGCCGTCAACATTTGCAAAAAACAGTCCTCTATCCATCATTTTTGGTGTTTTATATGCTCCCTGACTGTCTAGTGATTATTAGCCAGCTGGACAGTCAAGAAACTGTATGAATGTATAATATTATAATAATATGCCATTTAGCAGACGCTTTTATCCAAAGCAACTTACAGTCATGCGTGCATACATTTACTTTTTTTGTGTATGGGTGGTCCTGGGGATCGAACCCACTACCTTGGCGTTACAAGCGCCGTGCTCTACCAGCTGAGCTACAGAGGCCCGTTGACCACGCATAGTGATTATTAGCGAGCTGGACAGACAAGAAACTGAATGAATATAGGTGCATTATCATTTCTACACAGTTTCGATTTGGTTTTAGTCCATTTAAAGTATATTGACTTTTTTTAGTTTCGTTTTTTACTCAAACCACCTGCGGGCCGGATTGGACTGGATTGGACCCCTGGTCTACACAATGGATTTTACATAGCATACTATGATTCCCAGATTGCATTTCAACTCCCAGGGTGCAATGCTCTGGCCCAGGGCTGCTGGCTGGCTAGTGGCTACTGCTAGCAAGCCCAGACAAACTCAAAGTATTCTAAAATATATTGCTGTCATAGCCAAGTTATGAGTGCATTACACACTTTTGGGCTTTAATCATATTATATTAATGCTCACATGAATGTCATGCTGATTATATGTTTATTTAATTGCCACTCATAAATAATTAGAATTTTGTTGCTGGTAGACAATGCAAATGTCATGTGTCAAATAATTTATTGTTTTGCAACTAAACCTCCCTTGCACTGCACTGCTTTTTAAACACCTTTTGCTTAGTTGTTTTGGTGGGCTGGCCCTCATATTCCCATAGTTCACTTCAGGTGCCAGTTTTGTCAACAAGCTGCGAGCGTGGAGGAATTATGTTTTTGTTAGAAGAAGCCATGCTGTCTGCATTTTTTTCTCTCCTCTTGCTTGCTTCTCAAAAGTGGCTCGCGCTGTGTCAGTAGCAGCTAGCTCACTACTGCCCCCTTGAGAAGATTCAGACAAATTACTAGACAGACTCGATCCTCTCAATCCGTATATGGCGTGAGACATTTGACAGAAGTACCAAAAGTAAAACAAATGATAAACATTTATTATATTACCGAAAAAAAAATCATGTTCTAGTATCAAAAAAGAAACAAAGTTTTGGTACACCCGTGCAACGCTAATGGTTATTATATCAATATTTGCAAATAAAGTGGTTTCCACCGTGCAACACTAATGGTTATTATATCAATTTTTAAAGGGGAATTCCACCTTGTAATTGCATAATAATTTTACAGACACAAAAAGATCCCACCTTGTCTAGTGTATTTTGTTTTGTGGACATTTGGAAAGATTACTGACACATTTGCTGTTACCATTAGGCCTGTCGTGACATTTTTTTTATCTGACATAAAAAGGTTGGACAGAAACCTGGTTACTGACAATGTCTGTACCGGTCCACACTTTTCAGTGTTTAATTAATACTGTGATTTGTGCTGGTGCAGTTAGACTTTGTCAGTGTTAGGGAATTAACACTTTTAGTGTTATGCAATAAGACTTCATATAGGATTTTTAACACTAGGAAGATTATTTGTACCAATAGTGAATTAACACTTTTAGTATTTTTAACCATTACTCAAAGAGGTCCATATCTCTTGACAAGGTTGCTCCTGTTGGTTTAAGGACATTACAATAATATTTACATGTCTTTAATTTCATATGCTCTTATATAAGATTTACAAAGACTTCAGAACTGGTAGCAAACATACTCAAACTTTAACACAATCATAGAGCACTTAAACTGGTACAACACTTCCGATCACGGGTGGCCAAAAACAACTAATTGAATGCCACGCCCCCACTAAGCCACTCCTCCAATAGTTTCCCAGTGTGCCTTTTCAAATTAATTGTAGAGTTGCCACCCATGACTGTGTTTGTTAGTGACAGAGACATGTCTGTTGAATTAGTTAATTTTCCTGGGAACGTCACCAAGAGAGTGTGAACTAGAGGGGAATGATATCATTAAAGTTTTATGCTTCAGGACACTTGGATGGCCAAGTTTCATGCTAATACAGTGGCATTAGGAACCTCTTGCTTTACAGGCCACATCATGCCTTCAAGTCACATTATGCTCGCTTGCAAAGTGATGTGTAAGTCCTATTGAAATCCAGCCAGAGTTAAGACATTTAACAGTTGGAATTGTATTCAAACACAACCTGAGACTACCTAAACCATTTAAACTGGGACAAGCATTTCAGTAATGTCTGCAATAAATCTATCTAACTAACTGATTGGATTAGTTTAGAAAAAAATGTATGTTATTTATTTTTGTACAGCATAAGATTAATCAATCAATGTACATGCAAAAAAAAAAAAAATGTTCACCTGCAGTAGAGCATGCTTGGAAATCTGATAATGATGGGCGTGGTTTTGATGGAAATGTTTTACTCAGAGTAAAACTGACACAATCACAATAAACACTGGTTATTGACACCAACACTGGGGTTATTTTACACCACTGAATGTTAATTTCACTCTTACAGAGTTAATTTAATTCCTGAATCAACGCTAGAAATGTTACACTGAAAAATCAACACTAAGTAACACTGGCCAATCTGCTGTGTGTGTATGGGTCCTGGCGTTGGAATGTCCAAGAATTCTTAGGAACAATATTGATGGAAAAAGGAGGAGAGGGAAAGAGTTCAAGGTCAGGGGTCAAGAGTTCAAGGTCAGGGGGAACAAACCCCTTTCACCCCATTCCTGATTTACAAGAGTCTCTGCATTATGACCTGAGAGGCCATTTCTCAGTAATACTCTGGGAGTCACATGATATAAGGCCTAGGTCTGTCATGGATGGGGATGTCCCTGTAGTGCTCTATGGGACCTGGTCAAAAGTAGCGCACTAAATATGGAAAAGGGTGGTGACGTTTGGGTCGCAGACATTGTCAGTACCTCAGTACAGAAAAGCTGTACACTGGACATAGATCAGGAGGAACATATACATGGCTAATCCATTCAGCCTAACCAGGTTAAGGGAATGTTACATTAGGGGTCTGGAATTAGAACAAATATGCGGGTGGTATGGGAATTTTGTATAGCATGAAGTCAACTTTTCAGTCAAGGTGAGATAGAGAGCGGGGAGAGAGAGAGAGAGAGGCCTAAACATCAGCGCCACAGGTAACTTCCACAAAGCTGTGAACGATCTGAGAGACAAGGCAAGAGGGGCCTTCTATGCCATCAAAAGGAACATAAAATTTGACATACCAATTAGGATCTGGCTAAAAATACTTGAATCAGTTATAGAATCCATTGCCCTTTATGGTTCTGAGGTCTGGGGTCCGCTCACCAACCAAGAATTCACAAAATGGGACAAACACCAAATTGAGACTCTGCATGCAGAATTCTGTAAAAACATCCTCCGTGTACAACGTAAAACACCAAATAATGCATGCAGAGCAGAATTAGGCCAATACCCGCTAATTATCAAAATCCAGAAAAGAGCCGTTAAATTCTATAACCACTTAAAAGGAAGCGATTCCCAAACCTTCCATAACAAAGCCATCACCTACAGAGAGATGAACTTGGAGAAGAGTCCCCTAAGTAAGCTTGTCCTGGGGCTCTGTTCACAAACACAAACAAACCCCACACAGCCCCAGGACAACAACATCAACAACAACAACAACACAATTAGACCCAACCAAATCATGAGAAAACAAAAAGAGAATTACTTGACACATTGGAAAGAACAAACAAAAAAACAGAGCAAACTAGAATGCTATTTGGCCCTAAACAGAGAGTACACAGTGGCAGAATACCTGACCACTGTGACTGACCCAAACTTAAGGAAAGCTTTGACTATGTTTACTGTTAATATTTATTGTTGATTTCACTTTTGTTTACTATCTACTTCACTTGCTTTGGCAATGTTAACACACGTTTCCCATGCCAATAAAGCCCTTAAATTGAAATTGAATTGAATTGAGAGAGAGAGAGAGAGAGAGAGAGAGAGAGAGAGAGAGAAGCTCAGGGGATATGGATTCTTACTACCAAGGACTATCAACAAAAAACTTATAACAAACCAAAACCTGCAGAAGAAACCATGCAACACAAAACTGAGTGAGTCATGTTCAGTCTGAACCTACTTCTGAAGCCAAAAAGTAAAAGACATTAATCTCTAGGTAATTGTATTATATAAAGCTTAATAAATAAGGCTACTAAGCTACCAAGCTGCTAGGACAGAACAGACCTGACTGCAACTTCAATTAGCACTGAAGTGTGAAGTGAGTGGTGTGAAAACTCTTGAGGCTAACAATGGCAGCAGAGTTTCACAGCCTCCCCCACCCAAATGCAGAGAAATTTGAAGCCCCCTGCGCCATGGCGTATCCCTGGGCAGATGTCATCACAGTAAAGTACCCATTGAATATAAAGAAATAACACTGCACGGAATAAGTACAAAAATAAGCTCCTCAAGGACAATCCAGAGACACTATTTGCTAACTGCTACAAAGAGGGGAATGTAAGCAAATTAATTTTCCACACAGACCATCCCCTGGCATGGCACAGTGCTACAAGAGCACACTACCCCTATAACAAGAGAGAGGGTATTGGCCCAGGGTGGAAACTCAGAATACTAGACATTGAGGAAATTGAAACAACCTCTGTCAACGTGTATAAGTCTGGGACAGTAATGGTGCAGGGCATCCTCATGCAGTCCCAGCAAGACTTTTATGGGATCAAAGAGAGAGCACAGCAGGAAAAGCTTTCTCTCTGTGACGACTCCCCCATCCTTAGTGAGTCTGATCACACCTCTTCAAACTGTCCTGCAGACGAGGATAGTCACATCCCCAGCACTGAACACACCCAGGTCCCACAACTGCATTGCTCCTCCATCATTGAGAGGGATAAATTCTCAGAGCTGGAGAGAGACATGGTGGAGCATAGAGAGCTAGTCCACCCAATCCAGACAGAAAAGACCCACAAAACAGACCAGTACAACAACACCCCCCCCCCCCCCCCAACAAGACCCGGAGGGCGGAAGGTGGAGATGGACAGCTGTCTGAGAGAGCTGGCTACATTCCAGACTGAGGTGAGAGAATTTAAGGAGGAGAGAGAGGAACACATTGCACAGCTAACAGCACTGAAGGAGGATGGAGAGGAACACATGGCACAGATAACAACACTGAAGGAGGAGGGAGAGGAACACATGGCACAGCTAACAGCACTGAAGGAGGATGGAGAGGAACACAATGCACAGCTAACAGCACTGAAGGAGGATGGCGAGGAACATATGGCACAGATAACAGCACTGAAGGAGGATGGAGAGGAACACATAGCACAGCTAACAGCACTGAAGGTGGATGGAGAGGAACACATAGCACAGATAACAGCACTGAAGGAGGATGGAGAGGAACACATAGCACAGCTAACAGCACTGAAGGAGGATGGAGAGGAACACATGGCACAGATAACAGCACTGAAGGAGGAGGTGAGAAAGCTGAGGTGTGACAGAGAGCAGGACACTCCCCCAGAGAAGCTAGCAGAACAGCCCACCTCAGACCCGGACTGCAACCTCAACACCACAATGGGACAGACAACACTTGACCCACCAACCCAACAGACCCCACCCCCTCCTAACTGTCCCCCTGTCAGCTCCACCGATAGCTCTCCTGATAACCCCCACACATCCACACAAAAGCCAGAAATTGTGCTTCTCATTGACTCAAATGGCAAATATTTCAAGAGAATAAAATGTATCCCAAACACAAAGTGGCTAAACTCTGGTGCCGAAACTCTAGGCATGCCCTGGAGCTGTTGTCAGAGGACAGTCTAGGGTCCGCCAGCCACGTTATAATTCACACGGGCACAAACGACCTGAGGGCCCAGCAGGAAAGGGTGGCCACAGCACTCAAGGAAGTGATTGAAAAAGCTTCTTCCACTTTTCCCAACGCACAAGTGGTTATCTCCACCCTGCTACCACGAAAATACATTCACCTTGCCACCATACAGTGGGTAAACACAAGCATTTCCCAGGACTGTGCCTCAAAACCTAATGTCTACCTGGCCCACCACTCCACCCTGGACTTGAAAAGCCTTTACAACCAGGTCCACCGCTACAAGGCAGCAATCCCAACTTTTGCCAGGACCTTGAAGGACGTCACCCTCAACCAAATCCCCAGCACCTCACACAGGACCAGCAGAGCAACGGACACCCCGCCCAGACCAGCGAGACACCCTCCCAGACCTGCAAGACCCTCTCCCAAAGGACCTGCACCGAGAGAACCCACGCCAGGAGGACCTACACCCAGACCACAGCTTCACCAGCCACACCCCAACCAGCTGAGACCACCCCAAACAAACCCTGGCCACACCCTATATAGGCCCCACCATATCAGACCTATACCGCTTCTGTCCAATTTACAGTAGCTATTAGTGAAAAAATACATTTACATTTTAGTCATTTAGCAGACGCTCTTATCCAGAGCGACTTACAGTTAGTGAGTGCATACATTTTTATTTATTTTTCATACTGGAATCGAACCCACAACCCTGGCGTTGCAAATGCCATGCTCTACCAACTGAGCTACATCCCTGCCGGCCATTCCCTCCCCTACCCTGGACAACGCTGGGCCAATTGTGCGCCGCCCCATGGGTCTCCAGGTCGCAGCCGGCTATGACAGAGCCTGGATTCGAACCAGGATCTCTAGTGGCCGGGAGCACTGCACCACTCGGGAGGACAAATACCATGCTATTGTTTGAGGAGAGTGCACAGCCACAAAAAAGGTATCACGGCAACTGGTTTGATACATTCACCTCTGAAGGTAAATAATGTACTTACATTCAGTAATCTTGCTCTGATTTGTCACCCTAATGGTCCCAGAGATCAAATGTAGCATCGTTTTGTTTGATAAAATCCATTTTTATATTCAAATGTAGGAACTGGGTTCTACAGTTTGAAACCCTGCTGCCTCTGGCTCCACACTCACCCTGCCCGGCCATCTACATGTGTGAAAGTTAGTGTACAAGCTAATGATCCATCATGTATGATATTCCTGGGAGTGTGTAAACTTACATTTTGTATGTTCTCTATAGTTATGTACTTGAAAATGTATCGATTGACCAATTCGGCACATTTGGGCAGACTTGATACAAAATAGTCCAGTATTGCAATGCTTCACTGGATCAATCTGAAACTTTGCACAGACACTGCTGCCATCTAGTGGCCGAAATCTAAATTGCTCGTAAACTGCAATATTATATTGTGGCCTTTCTCTTGCATTTCAAAGATAATGAAAAAACAACAACAACAAAAAACTAGTTTTTTTGTTTGTATTATCTTTTACCTGATCTAATGTGTTATATTCTCCTACATTAATTTCAAATTTCTACAAACTTCAAAGTGTTTCCTTTGAAATGGTATCAAGAATATGCATATCCTTGCTTCAGGTCCTGAGCTACAGGCAGTTAGATTTGGGTATGCCATTTTAGGCGAAAATTGGTTCGATCCTTAAGAGGTTAATAAGGAAATTACCTCAACAGAGAAAAATATCCTCATGTGTGAAACCTATACCCCCCCCCCCCCGAAAGAATCACTAAACTTTCACAATAACAGCTTCTCCATCCCAGAGGGGGAGATCAACCATTTCCGGGCCCAGGGACATGTACTAGTCTGTGGTGACCTAAATGCCAGAACTGGACAAGAACCTGACACTCTCAGCACACAGGGGGACAAACACCTACCTGGAGGTGACAGTATTCCCTCCCAAAAATGCCCCACTAGACACAACTTTGACAAAACAAACAACAAAAATGGGTCACAACTACTGCAGCTCTGTCGCACGCTGGGTCTGTCAATGGTCAATGGTAGGCTTCGAGGAGACTCCTATGGTAGGTACACCTACAGCTCATCCCTTGGCAGTAGTACTGTAGATTACTTTATCACTGACCTCAACCCAGAGTCTCTCAGAGCGTTCACAGTCAGCCCACTAACACCCCTATCAGATCACAGCAAAATCACAGTCTACCTGAACAGAGCAATACTCAATCATGAGGCATCAAAGTCAAAGGAACTGCACAATATTAAGAAATGCTATAGGTGGAAGGAAAGTAATGTAGAAACCTACCTAAAAACAATTAGGTAACAACAATTCAATACCTTTTAGACAACTTCCTGGACAAAACATTTCACTGTAATAGTGAAGGTGTAAACTTGGCAGTAGAAAGCCTAAACAGTATATTTGACCTTTCAACTTCCCTATCAAATCTAAAAATGTTAAGCGGACAACCTAAGAAAATTAACAACAATTATAAATGGTTTGATGAAGAATGCAAAAACCTAAGAAAGAAATTGAGAAACCTATCCAACCAAAATCATAGAGACCCAGAAAACCTGAGTCTACGCCTTCACTATGGTGAATCTGTAAAACAATACAGAAGTACATTACGGAAAAAGAAGGAACAGCACATCAGAAATCAGCTCAATGTAATTGAAGAATCCATAGAATCTAACCACTTCTGGGAAAATTGGAACACATGAAACAAACAACCACATGAACAGTTATCTATCCAAAATGAAGATGTGTGGATAACCACTTCTCCAATATTTTTGGCTATGTAACAAAGAACATACAGCAAATACATGATCATTTACAAATCTTAGAATCAGCTATTAAAGACTACCAGAACCCACTGGATTCTCCAATTACATTGAATGAACTCCAGCACAAAATACAAACCCTCCAACCCAAAAAGGCCTGTGGTGTTGATGGTATCCTACATGAAATGATCAAATATACATACCACAAATTCCAATTGGCTATACTTAAAGTCTTTAACATCATCCTCAGCTCTGGAATCTTCCCCAATATTTGGAACCAAGGACTGATAACCCCAATCCACAGAAGTGGAGACAAATTTGACCCCAATAACTACCGTGGGATATACGTCAACAGCAACCTAGAGAAAATCCTCTGCATTATCATTAACAGCAGACTTGTTCATTTCGTCAGTGAAATCAATGTACTGAGCAAATGTCAAATTGGTTTTTTACCAAATTATCGTACGACAGACCACGTATTCACCCTGCACACCCTAATTGATAAACAAACAAAACAAAACAAAAAGCAAATTCTTCTCATGCTTTGTTGACTTCAAAAAAGCTTTTGACTCAATTTGGTTGAGGGTCTGCTATACAAATTGATGGAAAGTGGTTTTGGGGGGAAAACATATGACATTACAAAATTCATGTACACAAAATTGGCTAAAAACACATATCTTTTTTTCCACAGGGCTGTGGGGTGAGACAGGGATGCAGTTTAAGCCCCAACCTCTTCAACATATATATCAACAAATTGGCGAGGGCACTAGAACAGTCTGCAGCACCCGGCCTCACCCTACTAGAATCTGAAGTCAAATGTCTGCTGTTTGCTGATGATCTGGTGCTTCTGTCCCCAACCAAGGAGGGCCTACAGCAGCACCTAGATCTTCTGCACAGATTATGTCAGACCTGGGCCCTGACAGTAAATCTCAGTAAGACAAAAATAATGGTGTTCTAAAAAAGGTCAGTTGCCAGGACCACAAATACAAATTCCATCTAGACAACATTGCCCTAGAGCACACAAAAACTATACATACCTCGGCCTAAACATCAGCGTCACAGGTAACTTCCACAAAGCTGTGAACCATCTGAGAGACAAGGCAAGAAGGGCCTTCTATGCTATCAAAAGGAACATAAAATGTGGCATACCAATTAGGATATGGCTAAAAATACTTGAATCAGATATATGGAACCCATTGCCCTTTATGGTTCTGAGGTCTGGGGTCCGCTCACCAACCAAGAATTCACAAAATGGGACAAACACCAAATTGAGACTCTGCATACAGAATTCTGCAAAAATATCCTCTGTGTACACGTAAAACACCAAATAACGCATGCAGAGCAGAATTAGGCCGATACCCACTAATGATCAAAATCCAGAAAAGAGCCATTAAATTCTACAACCACCTAAAAGGAAGCAATTCCCAAACCTTCCATAACAAAGCCATCACCTATAGAGACATGAACTGGGAGAAGAGTGCCATAAGCAAGCTGGTCCTGGGGCTCTGTTCACAAACACAAATAGACCCCACATAGCCCCAGGACAGCAACACAATTAGACCCAACCAAATCATGAGAAAACAAAAAGATAATTACTTGACACATTGGAAAGAATTTACAAAAAAACAGAGCAAACTGGAATGCTATTTGTCCCTAAACAGAGAGTACACAGTGGCAGAATACCTGACCGCTGTGACTGACTCAAACTTAAGGAAAGCTTTGACTATGTACAGACTCAGTGAGCATAGCCTTGCTATTGAGAAAGGCTATTAAGGTGGAAACTGAGCAGCACTTCCTAACCTCCTGCCAAATGTATGACCATATTAGAGAAACATATTTCCCTCAGATTACACAGACCCACAAAGAATTTGAAAATAAATCCAATTTTGATAAACTCCCATATCTATTGGGTGAAATACCACAGTGTGCCATCACAGCAGCAATATTTGTGACCTGTTGCCACAAGAAAAGGGCAACCAGTGAAGGACAAACACCATTGTAAATACAACCCATATTTATATTTATTTATTTTCCCTTTTGTACTTTAACTATTTGCACGTCATTATAACACTGTAAATAGACATAATATGACATTTTAAATGTCTTTATTCTTTTGGAAATGTTTATTGTTTATTATCTACTTCACTTGCTTTGGCAATGTTAACGTATGTTTTCCATGCCAATAAAGCCCTTAAATTGAATTCAATTGAGAGAGGGACTGGTCAAAGACTGAACCTAAAATCCCTCTATCTACATTTTTGTCATTTAGCAGACGCTCTTATCCAGAGCCACTTACAGTTAGTTAGTGAGTGCATACATTTTCATACTGGCCCCCGTGGGAAACAAACCCACAACCCTGGCGTTGCAAGCGCCATGCTCTACCAACCGAGCTACAGGGGAGCGTTAGTTACATTACAGAAAGCTTTAGGACCTGACTCTTATCTGTTAGTTACATCACAGAAAGCTTTAGGACCTGACTCTTATCTGTTAGTTATATTACAGAAGGCTTTAAGACCTGACTCTTATCTGTTAGTTACATTACAGAAAGCTTTAGGACTTGACTCTTATCTGTTAGTTACATTACAGTAAATATGCTCTCCAGGAAAAGCAAAACTGACAATTTATTTAACCAGGTAAGCCAGTTGAGAACAAGTTCTCATTTACAACTGTGACCTGGCCAAGATAAAACAAAGCAGTGCGATTAAAAACAACAACAACACAGAGTTACATATGGAAAAAACAAAACGTACAGTCAATAACACAATAGAAAATATATGTACAGTGTGTGCAAATGTAGTAAGTTATGGAGGTAAGGCAATAAATAGGCCATAGTGCAAAATAATTACAATTTAGTATAAACACTGGAGTGATAGATGTGCAGAAGATGATGTGCAAATAGAGATACTGGGGTGCAAATGAGCAGAATAAATAACAATATGGGGATGAGGTAGTTGGGTGGACTAATTTCAGATGGGCTGTGTACAGGTGCAGTGATCGGTAAGGTGCTTTTACAACTGATGCTTAAAGTTAGTGAGGGAGATAAGAGTCTCCAGCTTCAGAGATTTTTAGCAGTTCGTTCCAGTCATTGGCAGCAGAGAACAGGAAGGAATGGCGGCCAAAGGAGGTGTTGGCTTTGGGAATGACCAGTGAGATATACCTGAAGGAACGCATACTACGGGTGGGTGGTGCTATGGTGACCAATGAACTAAGATAAGGCGGGGATTTGCCTAGCAGTGATTTATAGTTGACCTGGAGTCAGTGGGTTTGGCGACGAATATGTAGTGAGGACCAGCCAACAAGAGCGTACAGGTCACAGTGGTGGGTAGTATATGGGAATTTGGTAACAAAATGGATGGCACTGTGATAGACTACATCCAATTTGCGGAGTAGATTGTTGGAGGCTATTTTGTAAATGACATCGCCGAAGTCAAGGATCGGTAGGATATTCCGTTTTATGAAGGCATGTTTGGCAGCATGAGTGAAGGAGGCTTTGTTGCGAAATAGGAAGCCGATTCTAGATTTAACTTTGGATTGGAGATGCTTAATGTGAGTCTGGAAGGATGGTTTACAGTCTAACCAGACACCTAGGTATTTGTAGTTGTCCACATACTCTAGGTCAGACCCGCCGGGAGTAGTGATTCTAGTCGGGTGGGCGGGTGCCAGCAGCGTTCGATTGAGGAGCATGCATTTAGTTTTACTAGTGTTTAAGAACAGTTGGAGGCTACTGAAGGATTGTTGTATGGCATTGAAGCTCGTTTGGAGGTTTGTTAACACAGTGTCCAATGAAGGGCCAGATGTATACAAAATGGTGTCGTCTGTGTAGAGGTGGATCTGAGAGTCACCAGCAGCAAGAGCGACATCATTGATATAGACAGAGAAAAGAGTCAGCCCGAGAGTTGAACCCTGTGGCACCCCCATAGAGACTGCCAGAGGTCCAGACAACATGCCCTCCGATTTGACACATTGAACTCTATCTGAGAAGTAGTTGGTGAACCAGGCAAGGCAGTTATTTGAGAAACCAAGGCTATTTAGTCTGCCAATAAGAATGTGGTGGTTGACAGAGTCGAAAGCCTTGGCCAGGTCGATGAAGACGGCTGCACAGTACTGTCTATTATCGATCGCGGTTATAATATCGTTTAGGACCTTGAGCGTGGCTGAGGTGCACCCATGACCAGCTCGGAAACCGGATTGCATAGCGGAGAAGGTACGGTGGGATTCGAAATGGTCGGTGATCTGTTTGTTAACTTGGCTTTCAAAAACTTTAGAAAGGCAGGGCAGGATGGATATAGGTCTGTAACAGTTTGGATCTAGAGTGTCACCCCCTTTGAAGAGGGGGATGACCGCGGCAGCTTTCCAATCTCTGGGGATCTCAGACGTTACAAAAGAGAGGTTGAACAGGCTAGTAATAGGGGTTGCGACAATTTTAGGCTAGTTTTAGAAAGAAAGGTAAGTTAGTCAGGATGATATCTATGAGGGTGCCCATGTTTAGGGATTTAGGGTTGTACCTGGTAGGTTCCTTGATAATTTGTGTGAGATTGAGGGCATCTAGTTTGGATTGTAGGATGGCCGGGGTGTTAGGCATATCCCTGTTTAGGTCACCAAGCAGTACGAACTCTGAGGATAGATGGGAGGCAATCTATTCACATATGGTGAGCCGGTCTCTGCGTGTATGGGGGGTGGAACAAAGGAGCTATTTGAGGCAGTTTGAGAGGGACTTGGGGCTCTACAGTGAAATTGTATAATAAGAACTAACTGGAACAGCAATAGCCAAGGCATATTGACATGGGAGAGAGGCATAAAGCAATCACAGGTGTTATTCGAGAGAGCTAAGACAACAACTGATAATGGCGATGACATTTTGGGCTGAGGCTAAACAGATATAACAGGACAGGGTACCGTGTAAAGGAACAGTCCAGCAGGCATCAGCTGTGCAGCTGAGTGATCATAAGGTCCAGTGAACAGCAATGTGAGTCCGAGAGCAGTTCGAATTGGTGCTACAGCACAGGCGATCAGGAAGCATGGCTGTTGAATTGCGTGTGCTAGCGGGCCGGGGCTAGCAGATGGATCTTCGTGGTCATCGCAATGGGAAGCCTGTTGAAACCACAGACGATTACATCGGCAGACCAGTCGTGATGGATCGGCGGGGCTCCGTGTTGACACTAGGAGGTCCCGTCCGGTTGACAGAGAGGTAAATAGCCGGGAGATGGGCCTGACTCAAGGCTGGCTCAAGGCTGATTAGCCAACCACAACATCCATTCGGTTGCAGCTAGCTAGTTGCGATGATCCGGTGTTAAAGGTCCAGTGATTCAGTGATTCCGGCAGAAAATCCGATATGTTCTGGGTCGATAACGCGCTATGCAGACTGGCTGATAATAGTCCAGGCTAGAGCTGGCTGGTAGGTAGTGCAGGCCACAGACAATGGTGAAAAACCCCCGCTAATGGTGGCTAATAGCAAGTAGCTAGTTAGCTGGCTACTCTCGTCCGGTAGACAGAGAGGTAGATAGCCGGGATATGGGCCTGGCTCGAGGCTAGCTCAAGGCTAACTGGTGCTTGCTTCGGGGGCAGTGGTGATTAGCCAACAGCAACATCCATTCGGTTGTGGCTAGCTGGTTGCGATCCGGTGTTAAGGTCCAGTGATTCAGTTTTTCCGGCAGAAAATCAGATGTTCTGGGAGAGAAAAACGCTAACGGTGGCTAATAGCAAGTAGCTAGTTAGCTGGCTAGCTAGTTTCAACTGGAGATTCTAGATAAAAGGTAAGTAAATAATACAATCCGTTCCACATTGAGTGAGGCGGGTTACAGGAAAGTATATTTAGTAGAAGGATGAAAAGTGTGATAGGGGAATATATACAACAAAAGACAAAAAAATACAAAAACTGGCTATTTACACGGACACACAAGAGTACATGACCGCACTGCTACGCCATCTTGGATTCGCCAATGAAGAGATCCTGGGGCTTGGAGAATGCTACACGACCTGACTGCTACGCTAGACGGCCTGACCACCATGCCATCTTGGATTCGCCAATGAAGAGATCCTGGGGTTTGGAGAATGCTAGACGGCCTGACCTGGACACTACTCAGTCAGTCCCACTCCACCTCCTGCACATGTGAAGGAAGTCAGATGACACACACACACGCACACAAACACACAAGCGCGCGCAAACAATGCACACCCTATACTGTCCCTGAGGAGGGATAAGTTACCAAGCATGATAAGTAAGCATTTTTTCCAAGTCCCGCTGATGCAGCTCAAATGGGACTGGCAGAGTCAACCGCTAATTGGATAAGTTTAAATTGCTGACATTTTCTTTCTCTCTCATGACTTTTGTTTGTCTTTTCTTTTATATCAGGATATCACCAGTGTCTCTTCTCTCTTTTATATCAGGATATCACCAGTCTCTTTTCTATCAGGATATCACCAGTGTCTCTTTTCTCTCAGGATATCACCAGTGTCTCTTTTCTCTCAGGATATCACCTGTGTTTCTTCTCTCTTTTCTCTCAGGATATCACCAGTGTCTCTTCTCTCTTTCCCTCAGGATATCAAGTGTATCTTTTCTCTCAGGATATCACCAGTGTATCTTCTCTCTCAGGATATCACCACATGTCGCTTTTCTCTCAGGATATCACCAGTGTATCTTCTCTCTCAGGATATCACCAGTGTCGCTTTTCTCTCAGGAAATCACCAGTGTCTCTTTTCTCTCAGGAAATCACCAGTGTCTCTTCTCTCTTTTATATCAGGATATCACCAGTGTCTCTTCTCTCCTTTCTCTCAGGATATCAACAGTCTCTTCTCTCTCAGGATATCACGTGTCTCTTCTCTCTGTCACGCCCTGACTCAAGGGACGTTTATTTGTTGAGTCAGGATGTGTATATTCCGTGTTGTGTTTGTTCATTGTTATAGAATCTATGATGTGTAGATCTATGTTGGCTGGGGTGGTTCCCAATCAGAGGCAGCTGTAGCTCGTTGTCTCTGATTGGGGACCATACTTAGGCAGCCTTTTGGCACGAGTTAGTTGTGGGATCTTGTTCCGTGTAAGGTATGTTGTTTGTATGCTACCTTGGACTTCACGTTTCGTTTGTTGTTTTGTCGTGTGTTTAGTCGTTAATAAATATGAATGCATATCACGCTGCGCCTTAGTCCTTCTCGTTCATGAACGATCGTGACAGAAGATCCCACCAATCCTGGATCAAGCAGCGTGACGAGGAGAGAGGATGGACTTGGGAGGAGATGAGCGAGAGTCTGGCAAGAGGGATGGAGGCCATGATCACTGGGGGAGAGACAATCCCCAAAAAAATTTAGGGGGGGGCTCACGCCGTGGACGACGAGGCAGCAGGAGGCCGCAATAGAGCAGTTCAGCTGTTTAGCAGAGGAGGCCGCCAGATTAGGGGGGTCATTGGTTCAGAGGGAGCAGAAGGAAAGTGTAGAGTCACGGCGAGAGGAGCTGAATAGGCAGCAAAAGGAGCGGGGGTTAATGAAGGAACCCAGTCCCGCTCCTCGCACCTATCAAGTGGTGCGTGTCGCCAGTCCGGTCCGGCCCGTTCCTGATTCACGCACTAAGCCAGTGGTGGGTGTTCCCAGTACGGTTCGGCCCGTTCCTGCTCCTCGCATCAAGCCTAGTGGTGCGCATCGCCAGCCCGGTCCGGCCTGTTCCTGTCCCTCGCACCAAGTCAGTGATGCGCGTCGCCAGTCCGGTACGGCCCGTTCCTGCTCCCCGCACCAAGCCAGTGGTGCGCGTCGTCAGCCCAGTCCGGCCCGTTCCTGCTCCCCGCACCAGGCCAGTGGTGCGCGTCGTCAGTCCGGTACGGCCCGTTCCTGCTCCCCGCACCAAGCCAGGTGTGCGCGTCGTCAGTCCAGTCCGGCCCGTTCCTGCTCCCCGCACCAATCCAGTGGTGCGTGTGTCCAGTCCGGTACGGCCCGTTCCTGCTCCCCGCACAAAGCCAGTGGTGCGTGTGTCCAGTCCGGTACGGCCCGTTCCTGCTCCCCGCACCAAGCCAGTGGTGCGCGTCGTCAGCCCAGTCCGGCCCGTTCCTGCTCCCCGCACCAAGCCAGGGGTGCGCGTCGTCAGCCCAGTCCGGCCCGTTCCTGCTCCCCGCACCAAGCCAGTGGTGCGTGTGTCCAGTCCGGCACGGCCCGTGCCTGTTCCACCGGTCAGCTGCTCCAATCCGGAGCCAGAGCAATCCGCTCCACCGGGGTCCAGTCCAGCTCCGGTCAGCGGCTCCACTCCGGAGCCAGAGCAGTCCGCTCCACCGGTGCCTGATCCAGTTCCGGTCAGAAGCTCCACCCCGGAGCCAGAGCAGTTCGATCCACCATCGTCGGGTCCAGCTCCAGTCAGCGGTTCCAGTCCAGACCCAGACGTCAGCACCTCTCCAGGTTCGGAGTCTCCCACACCAGGGTCCAGACAGGGCTTGGTACTTCGTGGGAGGAAGGAGAGGGGAAGCAGCGCGCCGAGGTCCAGACCAGACCAGGGGCACAACGGGGAGGTGGAGAGTAAGTGGTGGTCACGCCCGGAGCCGGATCCGCCTCCGAGGCGGAATGCCCACCCGGCCCCTACCCTGTTATGTTTATGTGGCGCGGTCGGAGTCCGCACCTTTGGGGGGGGGTACTGTCACGCCCTGACTCAAGGGACGTTTATTTGTTGAGTCAGGATGTGTATATTCCGTGTTGTGTTTGTTCATTGTTATAGAATCTATGATGTGTAGATCTATGTTGGCCGGGGTGGTTCCCTAACAGAGGCAGCTGTAGCTCGTTGTCTCTGATTGGGGACCATACTTAGGCAGCCTTTTGGCACGAGTTAGTTGCGTGATCTTGTTCCGTGTAAGGTATGTTGTTTGTATGCTACCTTGGACTTCACGTTTCGTTTGTTGTTTTGTCGTGTGTTTAGTCGTTAATAAATATGAATGCATATCACGCTGCGCCTTGGTCCTTCTCGTTCATGAACGATCGTGACACTCTCAAAGGATATCACCAGTGTCTCTTCATTCTTTTCTCTCAGCATATCACCAGTGTGTCTTTTATCTCCGGATATCACCAGTGTCTCTTTTCTCTCAGGAAATCACCAGTGTCTCTTTTCTCTCAGGAATTCACCAGTATCTCTTCTCTCTTTTCTCTCAGGATATCACCAGTGTCTCTTTTCTCTCAGGATATCACCAGTGTCTCTTTTCTCTCAGGATATCACCAGTGTTTCTTTTCTCTCAGGATATCACCAGTATCTCTTCTCTCTTTTCTCTCAGAATATCACCAGTGTCTCTTTTCTCTCAGGATACCACCACTGTCTCTTCTCTTTTTTTCACAGGATATCACCAGTGTCTCTTCTCCCTTTTCTTTCAGGATATCACAAGCGTCTCTTTTCTCTCTTTTCTCTCAGGATACCACCAGTGTCTCTTTTCTCTCTTTTCTCTCAGGATATCTGCAGTGTCTCTTCTCTCTATTCTCTCAGGACATCACCAATGTCTCATATTTCTGAGGATATCACCAGTGTCTCTTCTCTCTCAGGATATCACCAGTGTCTCTTTTCTCTCAGGATATCACCAGTGTATATTCTCTCTGAGGATATCACTGGTGTCTCTTCTCTCTCAGGATATCACCAGTGTCTCTTTTCTCTCAGGATATCACAATGTCTCTTCTCTCTCAGGATATCTCCAGTGTCTCTTTTCTCTCCGGATATCACCAGTGTCTCTTTTCTCTCAGGAAATCACCAGTGTCTCTTTTCTCTCAGGAAATCACCAGTATCTCTTTTCTCTTTTCTCTCAGAATATCACCAGTGTCTCTTCTCTCTTTTCTCTCAGGATATCACCAGTGTCTCTTTTCTCTCAGGGTGGCAGGTAGCTTAGTGGTTAAGAGTGTTGTGCCAGTAACCGAAAGGTCGCTGGTTCTAATCCCCGAGCCCACTAGGTGAAAAATCTGTCGATGTGCCCTTGAGCAAGGCACTTAACCCTAATTGCTCATGTAAGTCGCTCTGGATAAGAGCGTCAGCTAAATGACTAAAAAATAAAACAAATAAAAAATATCACCAGTGGATATCTACAGTGTCAGGATATCTACAGTTTCTCTTTTCTCTCAGAATATCACCAGTGTCTCTTCTCACTTTTCTCTCAGGATATCACCAGTGTCTCTTTTCTCTCAGGATACCACCACTGTCTCTTCTCTTTTTTTCACAGGATATCACCAGTGTCTTTTCTCCCTTTTCTTTCAGGATATCACAAGCGTCTCTTTTCTCTCAGGATATCACAAGCGTCTCTTTTCTCTCAGGATAATAATAATAAATAATATGCCATTTAGCAGACGCTTTTATCCAAAGCGACTTACAGTCATGCGTGCATACATTTTTTTTTTTTGTGTATGGGTGGTCCCGGGGATCGAACCCACTACCTTGGCATTACAAGCGCCGTGCTCTACCAGCTGAGCTACAGAGGACCACAGGATATCACCAGTGTCTCTTTTCTCTCTTTTCTCTCAGGATATCTGCAGTGTCACTTTTCTCTATTCTCTCAGGATATCACCAGTGTCTCTTCTCTCTCAGGATATCACCAGTGTCTCTTCTCTCTCAGGATATCACCAGTATCTCTTTTCTCTCAGGATATCACCAATGTCTCTTTTCTCTCAGGATATCACCAGTGTTTATTTTCTCTCAGGATATAACCAGTGTCTCTTTTCTCTCAGGAAATCACCAGCGTCTCCTTTCTCTCAAGATATCACCAGTGTCTCTTCTCTCTTTTCTCTCAGGATATCACAAGCTTCTCTTCACAATTTTCTCTCAGAATATCACCAGTGTCTCTTTTCTCTCAGGATATCACCAGTGTCTCTTTTCTTTCAGGATATCACCAGTGTCTCTTTTCTCTCAGGATATCACCAGTGTCTCTTTTCTCTCAGGATATCACCAGTGTCTCTTTTCTCTCAGGATATCACCAGTTTCTCTTTTCTCTCAGGATATCTACAGTGTCACTTCTCTCTTTTCTCTCAGAATATCACCAGTGTCTCTTCTCACTTTTCTCTCAGGATATCACCAGTGTCTCTTTTCTCTCAGGATACCACCACAGTCTCTTCTCTTTTTTTCACAGGATATCACTAGTGTCTCTTCTCCCTTTTCTTTCAGGATATCACAAGCGCCTCTTTTCTCTCTTTTCTCTCAGGATATCACCAGTGTCTCTTTTCTCTCAGGATATCACCAGTGTCTTTTTTCTCTCAGGATATAACCAGTGTCTCTTTTCTCTCAGGATATAACCAGTGTCTCTTTTCTCTCAGGAAATCACCAGCGTCTTTTTTCTCTCAAGATATCACAAGCGTCTCTTCACAATTTTCTTTCAGAATATCACCAGTGTCTCTTTTCTCTCAGAATATCACCAGTGTCTCTTTTCTCTTAGTATATCACCAGTGTCTCTTTTCTCTCAGGATATCTACAGTGTCACTTCTCTCTTTTCTCTCAGGATATCACCAGTGTCTCTTCACAATTTTCTCTCAGGATATCACCAGTGTCTCTTTTCTCTCAGGATATCACCAGTGTCTCTTTTCTTTCAGGATATCACCAGTGTCTCTTTTCTCTCAGGATATCACCAGTGTTTCTTTTCTCTCAGGATATCACCAGTGTCTCTTTTCTCTCAGGATATCACCAGTGTCTCTTTTCTCTCAGGATATCTACAGTGTCACTTCTCTCTTTTCTCTCAGAATATCACCAGTGTCTCTTCTCACTTTTCTCTCAGGATATCACCAGTGTCTCTTTTCTCTCAGGATACCACCACAGTCTCTTCTCTTTTTTTCACAGGATATCACTAGTGTCTCTTCTCCCTTTTCTTTCAGGATATCACAAGCGTCTCTTTTCTCTCAGGATATCACCAGTGTCTCTTTTCTCTCAGGATATCACCAGTGTCTATTTTCTCTCAGGATATCACCAGTGTCTCTTTTCTCTCAGGATATCACCAGTGTCTCTTTTCTCTCAGGATATCTACAGTGTCACTTCTCTCTTTTCTCTCAGAATATCACCAGTGTCTCTTTTCTCTCAGGATATCTACAGTGTCACTTCTCTCTTTTCTTTCAGAATATCACCAGTGTCTCTTCTCACTTTTCTCTCAGGATATCACCAGTGTCTCTTTTCTCTCAGGATACCACCACAGTCTCTTCTCTTTTTTCACAGCATATCACTAGTGTCTCTTCTCCCTTTTCTTTCAGGATATCACAAGCGTCTCTTTTCTCTCTTTTCTCTCAGGATATCACCAGTGTCTCTTTTCTCTCAGGATATCACCATTGTCTCTTTTCTCTCAGGATATCACCAGTGTCTTTTTTCTCTCAGGAAATCACCAGCGTCTCTCTTCTCTCAAGATATCACCAGTGTCTCTTCTCTCTTTTCTCTCAGGATATCACTAGTGTCTCTTCTCCCTTTTCTTTCAGGATATCACAAGCGTCTCTTTTCTCTCAGGATATCAACAGTGTCTCTTTTCTCTCAGGAATTCACCAGTGTCTCTTCTCTCTTTTCTATCAGGATATCACCAGTGTCTCTTTTCTCTCAGGATATCACCAGTGTCTCTTTTCTCTCAGGATATAACCAGTGTCTCTTTTCTCTCAGGATATCACCAGTCTCTCTTTTCTCTCAGGATATCACCAGTGTCTCTTTTCTCTCAGGATATCTACAGTGTCACTTCTCTCTTTTCTCTCAGAATATCACCAGTGTCTCTTCTCACTTTTCTCTCAGGATATCACCAGTGTCTCTTTTCTCTCAGGATACCACCACAGTCTCTTCTCTTTTTTTCACAGGATATCACTAGTGTCTCTTCTCCCTTTTCTTTCAGGATATCACAAGCGTCTCTTTTCTCTCAGGATATCACCAGTGTCTCTTTTCTCTCAGGATATCACCAGTGTCTCTTTTCTCTCAGGATATAACCAGTGTCTCTTTTCTCTCAGAATATCACCAGTGTCTCTTTTCTCTTAGTATATCACCAGTGTCTCTTTTCTCTCAGGATATAACCAGTGTGTCTTCTCTCTTTTCTCTCAAGATATCACCAGTGTGTCTTCTCTCTTTTCTCTCAAGATATCAACAGTGTGTCTTCTCTCTTTTCACTCAGGATATCACCAGTGTTTCTTTTCTCTCAGGATATCACCAGTGTTTATTTTCTCTCAAGATATCTCCAGTGTGTCTTCTCTCTTTTCTCTCAAGATATCACCAGTGTCTCTTCTCTCTTTTCTCTCAGGACATCACCAGTGTCTATTCTCTCTTTCCCTCCGGATATCAAGTGTATCTTTTCTCTCAGGATATCACCAGTGTATCTTCTCTCTCAGGATATCACCAGTGTCTCTTCTCTCTCAGGATATCACCAGTGTCTCTTCACTCTTTTCTCTCAAAATATCACCAGTGTATCTTTTATCTCTGGATATCACCAGTGTCGCTTTTCTCTCAGGAAATCACCAGTGTCTCTGTTCTCTCAGGAATTCACCAGTGTCTCTTCTCTCTTTTCTATCAGGATATCACCAGTGTCTCTTTTCTCTCAGGATATCACCAGTGTCTCTTTTCTCTCAGGATATCACCAGTGTCTCTTTTCTCTCAGGATATCTACAGTGTCACTTCTCTCTTTTCTCTCAGAATATCACCAGTGTCTCTTCTCTCTATTCTCCCAGGATATCAGCAGTATCTTTACTTTCAGGATATCATCAGTGTCTCTTTTCTCTCAGGATATCACCAGTATCTCTTCTCTCTTTTCTCTCAGAATATCACCAGTGTCTCTTTCTCTCAGGATACCACCACTGTCTCTTCTCTTTTTTTCACAGGATATCACCAGTGTCTCTTCTCCCTTTTCTTTCACGATATCACAAGTGTCTCTCTTCTCACTTTTCTCTCAGGATATCACCAGTGTCTCTTTTCTCTCAGGATATCTACAGTGTCACTTCTCTCTTTTCTCTCAGAATATCACCAGTGTCTCTTCTCACTTTTCTCTCAGGATATCACCAGTGTCTCTTTTCTCTCAGGATTCCACCACAGCCTCTTCTCTTTTTTCCACAGGATATCACTAGTGTCTCTTCTCCCTTTTCTTTCAGGATATCACAAGCGTCTCTTTTCTCTCAGGATATCACCAGTGTCTCTTTTCTCTCAGGATATCACCAGTGTCTCTTTTCTCTCAGGATATAACCAGTGTCTCTTTTCTCTCAGGATATCACCAGTGTCTCTTTTCTCTCAGGATATCACCAGTGTCTCTTTTCTCTCAGGATATCTACAGTGTCACTTCTCTCTTTTCTCTCAGAATATCACCAGTGTCTCTTCTCACTTTTCTCTCAGGATATCACCAGTGTCTCTTTTCTCTCAGGATACCACCACAGTCTCTTCTCTTTTTTTCACAGGATATCACTAGTGTCTATTCTCCCTTTTCTTTCAGGATATCACAAGCGTCTCTTTTCTCTCAGGATATCAACAGTGTCTATTTTCTCTCAGGAATTCACCAGTGTCTCTTCTCTCTTTTCTATCAGGATATCACCAGTGTCTCTTTTCTCTCAGGATATCACCAGTGTCTCTTTTCTCTCAGGATATAACCAGTGTCTCTTTTCTCTCAGGATATCACCAGTGTCTCTTTTCTCTCAGGATATCACCAGTGTCTCTTTTCTCTCAGGATATCTACAGTGTCACTTCTCTATTTTCTCTCAGAATATCACCAGTGTCTCTTCTCACTTTTCTCTCAGGATATCACCAGTGTCTCTTTTCTCTCAGGATACCACCACAGTCTCTTCTCTTTTTTTCACAGGATATAACTAGTGTCTCTTCTCCCTTTTCTTTCAGGATATTACAAGCGTCTCTTTTCTCTCAGGATATCACCAGTGTCTCTTTTCTCTCAGGATATCACCAGTGTCTCTTTTCTCTCAGGATATAACCAGTGTCTCTTTTCTCTCAGAATATCACCAGTGTCTCTTTTCTCTTAGTATATCACCAGTGTCTCTTTTCTCTCAGGATATAACCAGTGTGTCTTCTCTCTTTTCTCTCAAGATATCACCAGTGTGTCTTCTCTCTTTTCTCTCAAGATATCAACAGTGTGTCTTCTCTCTTTTCACTCAGGATATCACCAGTGTTTATTTTCTCTCAGGATATCACCAGTGTTTCTTTTCTCTCAAGATATCTCCAGTGTGTCTTCTCTCTTTTCTCTCAAGATATCACCAGTGTCTCTTCTCTCTTTTCTCTCAGGACATCACCAGTGTCTATTCTCTCTTTCCCTCAGGATATCAAGTGTATCTTTTCTCTCAGGATATCACCAGTGTATCTTCTCTCTCAGGATATCACCAGTGTCTCTTCTCTCTCAGGATATCACCAGTGTCTCTTCACTCTTTTCTCTCAAAATATCACCAGTGTATCTTTTATCTCTGGATATCACCAGTGTCGCTTTTCTCTCAGGAAATCACCAGTGTCTCTGTTCTCTCAGGAATTCACCAGTGTCTCTTCTCTCTTTTCTATCAGGATATCACCAGTGTCTCTTTTCTCTCAGGATATCACCAGTGTCTCTTTTCTCTCAGGATATCACCAGTGTCTCTTTTCTCTCAGGATATCTACAGTGTCACTTCTCTCTTTTCTCTCAGAATATCACCAGTGTCTCTTCTCTCTATTCTCTCAGGATATCAGCAGTATCTTTACTTTCAGGATATCATCAGTGTCTCTTTTCTCTCAGGATATCACCAGTATCTCTTCTCTCTTTTCTCTCAGAATATCACCAGTGTCTCTTTCTCTCAGGATACCACCACTGTCTCTTCTCTTTTTTTCACAGGATATCAGCAGTGTCTCTTCTCCCTTTTCTTTCACGATATCACAAGTGTCTCTCTTCTCACTTTTCTCTCAGGATATCACCAGTGTCTCTTTTCTCTCAGGATATCTACAGTGTCACTTCTCTCTTTTCTCTCAGAATATCACCAGTGTCTCTTCTCACTTTTCTCTCAGGATATCACCAGTGTCTCTTTTCTCTCAGGATACCACCACAGTCTCTTCTCTTTTTTCCACAGGATATCACTAGTGTCTCTTCTCCCTTTTCTTTCAGGATATCACAAGCGTCTCTTTTCTCTCAGGATATCACCAGTGTCTCTTTTCTCTCAGGATATCACCAGTGTCTCTTTTCTCTCAGGATATCACCAGTGTCTCTTTTCTCTCAGGATATAACCAGTGTCTCTTTTCTCTCAGGATATCACCAGTGTCTCTTTTCTCTCAGGATATCACCAGTGTCTCTTTTCTCTCAGGATATCTACAGTGTCACTTCTCTCTTTTCTCTCAGAATATCACCAGTGTCTCTTCTCACTTTTCTCTCAGGATATCACCAGTGTCTCTTTTCACTCAGGATATCACCAGTGTCTCTTTTCTCTCAGGATATAACCAGTGTGTCTTCTCTCTTTTCTCTCCTGATATCTCCAGTGTGTCTTCTCTATTTTCTCTCAAGATATCACCAGTGTCTCTTCTCTCTTTTCTCTCAGGACATCACCAGTGTCTATTCTCTCTTTCCCTCAGGATATCAAGTGTATCTTTTCTCTCAGGATATCACCAGTGTATCTTCTCTCTCAGGATATCACCAGTGTCTCTTCTCTCTCAGGATATCACCAGTGTCTCTTCACTCTTTTCTCTCAAAATATCACCAGTGTATCTTTTATCTCTGGATATCACCAGTGTCGCTTTTCTCTCAGGAAATCACCAGTGTCTCTTTTCTCTCAGGAATTCACCAGTGTCTCTTCTCTCTTTTCTATCAGGATATCACCAGTGTCTCTTTTCTCTCAGGATATCACCAGTGTCTCTTTTCTCTCAGGATATCACCAGTGTCTCTTTTCTCTCAGGATATCTACAGTATCTCTTCTCTCTTTTCTCTCAGAATATCACCAGTGTCTCTTTTCTCTCAGGATACCACCACTGTCTCTTCTCTTTTTTTCACAGGATATCACCAGTGTCTCTTCTCCCTTTTCTTTCACGATATCACAAGTGTCTCTCTTCTCACTTTTCTCTCAGGATATCTCCAGTGTCTCTTTTCTCTCAGGATACCACCACTGTCTCTTCTCTTTTTTTCACAGGATATCACCAGTGTCTCTTCTCCCTTTTCTTTCAGGATATCACAAGCGTCTCTTTTCTCTCTTTTCACTCAGGATATCACCAGTGTCTCTTTTCTCTCTTCTCTTAAAGGATATCACCAGTGTCTCTTCACTCTTTTCTCTCAGGATATCACCAGTGTGTCTTTTATCTCTGGATATCACCAGTGTCTCTTTTCTATCAGGAAATCACCAGTATCTCTTCTCTCTTTTCTCTCAGAATATCACCAGTGTCTCTTCTCTCTTTTCTCTCAGGATATCACCAGTGTCTCTTTTCTCTCAGGATATCACCAGTGTCTCTTTTCTCTCAGGATATCACCAGTGTCTCTTTTCTCTCAGGATATCACCAGTGTCTCTTTTCTCTCAGGATATCTACAGTGTCACTTCTCTCTTTTCTCTCAGAATATCACAAGTGTCTCTTCTCTTTTTTTCACAGGATATCACCAGTGTCTCTTCTCCCTTTTCTTTCAGGAAATCACCAGTATCTCATCTCTCTTTTCTCTCAGAATATCACCAGTGTCTCTTCTCTCTTTTCTCTCAGGATATCTGTCACGATCGTCATAATGATTGGACCAAGGCGCAGCGTGATATGCGTACATCTTTTTAATAGTGTACTGGCAACACGATACAAAATACAAAACAACCAAATGAAACGTGAAGTCCTCGGTTAACAACACAAACCAACACGGAACAAGATTCCACAAAACACAAGTGCACAACATGCTGCCTAAGTATGGTCCCCAATCAGAGACAACAAGCAACAGCTGATTCTCGTTGCCTCTGATTGAGAACCACCCCGGCCAACCTAGAAAACACATGAACTAGAAACTGAACATAGAACACAAAACATAGACCCTACACACCCTGGCTCTACATATAAGAGTCCCCAGAGCCAGGGCGTGACAGTACCCCCCCCAAAGGCGCGGACTGCGACCGCGCCAACATAAACCCAACAGGGGAGGGGCCGGGTGGGCATTCCGCCTCGGAGGCGGATCCGGCTCCGGGCGTGATCACCACCCTCTAACAACCCCCCCGTAGCGCCCCTGGTCTGGTCCCGCTGGCTGGAGCTGGACATCGGTGGAGTGGAATGCTTAGGCTCCGGTGTGGAGCAGCTGACCGGTACCTGACCAGGCACCGGTGAAACTGGCACGGGCTGTGCCGGACTGACGACGCGCACCACAGGCTTGGTGCGGGGAGCAGGGACGGGCCGGGCTGGCGACGCGCACCACAGGCTTGGTGCGGGGAGCAGGAATGGGCCCGGACCGGGCTGACGAAGCGCACCACTGGCTTGGTGCGGGGAGCAGGAACAGGCCGGGCCGGGCTGACGACGCGCACCATTGGCTTGGTGCAGGGAGCAGGAATGGGCCGGACCGGGCTCACGAAACGCACCACTGGGTTGGTGCGGGGAGCAGGAACAGGCCGGGCTGACGACGCGCACCCTTGGCTTGGTGCGGGGAGCAGGAACAGGCCGGACCGGGCTGACGAAGCGCACCACTGGCTTGGTGCGGGGAGCAGGAACGGACCGGGCCAGGCTGACGACATGCACCATTGGCTTGGTGCGGGGAGCAGGAATGGGCCGGACCGGGCTGACGAAGCGCACCACTGGCTTGGTGTGGGGAGCAGGAACAGGCCGGGCCGGGCTGACGATGCACCATAGGCTTGGTGCGGGGAGCAGGAACAGGCCGGGCCGGGCTGGCGACGCGCACCATTGGCTTGGTGCGAGGGGCAGGAACAGGCCGGGCCGGGCTGGCGACGCGCACCATAGGCTTGGTGCGAGGGTCAGGAACAGGCCGGGCCGGGCTGGCGACGCACACCATTGGCCTTGTGTGGGGATCAGGAACGGGCCGGACCGGACTGGTAACACACCTCAGTACCTCTCGCCGTGCCTCTACACTCTCCTTCCCTCTACTGACCAATGGCCCCCGTAACCTGGTGGCCTTCTCTCCTCGTCCACAAACTCGCCCTTTATCTGCCTCCAGCAGCCCCGTCGTCCATGCCATGTGCCCCCCCAAAAAAAAATATTGGGGGTGCCTCTCGCCTGTCCGACGACGGCCCGGTTGGCGCCGCTTCTCCTCTCCTGCCTGGGTCTCCCCCTTCATCGCCCTCCGGTAACGGACGGCCTCCTCCTCCGTGATCTGCCCCCAACCGAGGAGGACATTCACTAACGTTACCTCCGGCGTTTGCTCCTGGGCACGCTGCTTGGTCCTGTATTGGTGGGATCTTCTGTCACGATCGTCATAATGTTTGGACCAAGGCGCAGCGTGATATGCGTACATCTCTTTAATAGTGTACTGGCAACACGATACAAAATACAAAACAACCAAACGAAACGTGAAGTCCTCGGTTAACAACACAAACCAACACGGAACAAGATCCCACAAAACACAAGTGCACAACAGGCTGCCTAAGTATGGTTCCCAATCAGAGACAACAAGCAACAGCTGATTCTCGTTGCCTCTGATTGAGAACCACCCCGGCCAACCTAGAAAACACATGAACTAGAAACCGAACATAGAACAAAAAACATAGACCCTACACACCCTGGCTCAACATATAAGAGTCCCCAGAGCCAGGGCGTGACACCCACTGACAAAGAAATGATCAGTCTATAATTTTAATGGTAGGTTTATTTGAACAGTGAGAGACAGAATAACAACAAAATAATCCAGAAAAACGCACGTCAAAAATGTTATAAATTGATTTGCATTTTATTGAGGGAAATAAGTATTTGACCCCCTCTCAATCAGAAAGATTTCTGGCTCCCAGGTGTCTTTTATACAGGTAACGAGCTGATTAGGAGCACACTCTTAAAAGGAGTGCTCCTAATCTCAGCTTGTTACCTGTATAAAATACACCTGTCCACAGAAGCAATCAATCAATCAGGTTTCAAACTCTCCACCATGGCTAAGCCCAAAGAGCTCTCCAAGGATGTCAGGGACAAGATTGTAGACCTATACAAGGCTGGAATGGGCTACAAGACCATCGCCAAGCAGCTTGGTGAGAAGGTGACAACAGTTGGTGCGATTATTCGCAAATGGAAGAAACACAAAAGAACTGTCAATCTCCCTCGGCCTGGGGCTCCATGCAAGATCTCACCTCGTGGAGTTGCAATGATCATGAGAACGGTGAGGAATCAGCCCAGAACTACACGGGAGGATCTTGTCAATGATCTTAAGATGTCCTCCTGCTCAAGAAAGCACATATACAGGGCCGTCTGAAGTTTGCCAATGAACATCTGAATGATTCAGAGGAGAACTGGGTGAAAGTGTTGTGGTCAGATGAGACCTAGCCAGTCTCCAGACCTTAATCACATAGAAAATCTGTGGAGGGAGCTGAAGGTTCGAGTTGCCAAACTTCAGCCTCGAAACCTTTATGACTTGGAGAAGATCTGCAAAGAGGAGTGGAACAAAATCCCTCCTGAGATGTGTGCAAACCTGGTGACCAACTACAAGAAACATCTGACCTCTGTGATTGCCAACAAGGGTTTTGCCACCAAGTACTAAGTCATGTTTTGCAGAGGAGTCAAATACTTATTTCCCTCATTAAAATGCAAATACATTTATAACATTTTTGACATGCGTTTTTCTGGAATTTTTTGTTGTTATTCTGTCTCTCACTGTTCAAATAAACCTACCATTAAAATTATAGACTGATCATATCTTTGTCAGTGGGCAAACGTACAAAATCAGCAGGGGATCAAATACTTTTTTCCCTCACTGTAGGTATTGAGTATCGTGATACTAAACCTGGTATAGGTTTCGAGTATTGTGGTACTAAACCTGGTATAGGTATCGAGTGGGCACATTCGCTATATAACGCAACATTTGTTGTGACAAAGACATCAGTAGAGTTGAAAATGTGATGGAAACCCATTAAACTTGTATTTTTCATTCGGTACATGGAAATTTAACTGAAAAAGTAATTTTTATGTGCACTACGTCCTCACACACAGCCTTTCACCGCAACAAGTCAATTTGATGGAAACGCATCTCTGGTGGGAAAATGCGCATATTGTTCTTATGCAGATATGAGAATATTTGCATAGAAATCTCTTGCCAATTGGATGGAAACCTAGCTAATGTTGATTTAACAATGGAGGATTTAATGTGCATACACCCTACCCTTAATGTGTCAGTCACGGTCAAACATGGCGCTCACCCAAGCTGAGAATCTCCTAGAAATGGAGACTATGTCAGATGAACCGATGTGGATGTGGTGGAGGAGTCAGGCGCAGGACACAGAGGCTTCGTCCAACAGACTTTACTAGTCAAAAGTGCAAAAATACAATACACGGCCTCGAAAACAAACAGAGGCGAGTGAATACGTAAACCATGCGTAAACACTAAACAAACAAACAGAGCGTCAACACGCAGCTCCGAAATACAGGCAGACAACAACACACAATCTAACCTATACAAAACAGGGAACTTATAGGACACGTAATCAGAACACAAACAGACACAGGTGTACAAGACAGACCAAAGCAATCACACCACGAAACATTCAACGGTGGCAGCTAGTACTCCGGGGACGGCGAACGCCGAAGCCTGCCCGAACCAGGAGGAGGAGCAGTCTCGGCCGAAACCGTGACAGTACCCCCCCCTTGACACGCGGCTCCAGCCGTGCGCCGACCCCGGCCTCGGGGACGGCCAGGAGGACGCGGACCCGGGCGCGTGGGATGCCCACGGTGGAACTCAGTCAGGAGGGATGGATCTAGGATGTCCCTCCTAGGCACCCAGCACCGTTCCTCCGGACCGTACCCCTCCCACTCCACGAGATACTGGAGACCACTCATCCGGCGCCTCAAGTCCAAGATGGTCCGGACCCTGTACGCCGGGGCCCCCTCGATGTCCAAAGGGGGCGGAGGGGTCTCTCCTATCTCATCTTCTTGGAGTGGGCCAGCTACCACCGGCCTGAGAAGAGACACATGGAACGAGGGGTTAATATTCTTGTACTCAATAGGCAGTTGTAACCTGTAACACACCTCGTTCAATCTTCTCAGGACTTTAAAGGGCCCCACAAACCGCCGACCCAGCTTCCGGCAGGGCAGGCGGAGGGGCAGGTTTCGAGTCGAGAGCCAGACTCGATCTCCCGGTGCGTACACCGGTCCCTCACTGCGGTGGCGATCGGCGCTCGCCTTTTGTTGACGGATGGCCCGCTGCAGATGGACATGGGCAGCCTCCCACGTCTCCTCCGAGCGCCGAATCCACTCGTCCACCGCAGGGGCCTCGATCTGGCTCTCGTGCCACGGTGCCAGGACCGGCTGATACCCTAAAACACACTGGAAAGGTGTTAAATTGGTGGAGGAGTGGCGGAGAGAGTTCTGGGCCATCTCTGCCCAGGGGATATACCTAGACCACTCCTCCGGCCGGTCCCGGCAATAGGACCTCAGAAACCTACCCACATCCTGGTTGACTCGTTCAACCTGCCCATTGCTCTCTGGGTGGTACCCCGAGGTAAGGCTCACTGAGACCCCCAAGCATTCCATGAACGCCCCCCAGACTCTGGAGGTGAACTGGGGACCTCGGTCAGACACAATATCCTCGGGGACCCCATAGTGCCGGAACACGTGGGTAAATAGGGCCTCGGCGGTCTGTAGGGCAGTAGGGAGACCCGGCATTGGGAGGAGACGACAGGCCTTGGAGAACCGATCCACAACGACCAAAATGGTGGTATTCCCCTGGGAAGGGGGTAGGTCGGTTACAAAATCCACCGAGAGGTGGGACCATGGTCGTTGTGGAAAGGGCAGGGGATGTAACTTACCCCTGGGCAAATGTCTAGGCGCCTTACACTGGGCGCACACCGAGCAGGAGGAGACATAAACCCTCACATCCTTAGCTAACATTGGCCACCAGTATTTCACGCTAAGGCAGTGCACTGTCCGGCCAATACCTGGATGTCCAGAGGAGGGTGATGTATGAGCCCAATAAATAAGACGATCACGAACCTCGAGCGGAACGTACGTCCGCCCCACAGGACACTCGGGGGGAGTAGGGTCGGTACGCAGTGCCCGCTCGATTTCCGCATCGACCTCCCATACCACCGGAGCCACCAGACAAGACTCCGGCAGTATGGAAGTAGGCTCAATGGCCCTCTCCTCTGTGTCATACCACCGGGACAGGGCGTCTGCCTTACCGTTCTGGGACCCTGGGATGTATGTGATCTTAAAAACAAACCGGGTCAGGAACATGTTCCACCTAGCCTGACGAGGGTTCAATCTCCTAGCTGCCCGGATGTACTCCAGGTTACGGTGATCAGTCAGAATGAGGAAAGGGTGTTGAGACCCCTCAAGCCAATGCCTCCACACCTTTAGGGCCTGGACTACAGCTAACAGCTCCCTGTCCCCAACGTCATAATTGCGCTCCGCCGAGCTGAGGTTCTTGGAGTAGAACGTACAGGGGCGGAGCTTAGGTGGCGTGCCAGACCGTTGTGACAGGACTGCCCCAATACCGGTCTCGGACGCGTCTACCTCTACTTGGAATGGTAAAGAGGGATCCGGATGCGCCAGCACCGGGGCCGAGGTGAACAGGTTCTTCAGTTTGACAAATGCCCTGTCCGCCTCAGCTGACCACTGCAAACGAACCGGACCCCCCTTTAGCAGGGACGTAATGGGAGCTGCAACCTGTCCAAAGCCCCGGATAAACCTCCGGTAGTAATTAGCAAAACCCAAGAACTGCTGCACCTCTTTTACAGTGGTTGGAGTTTGCCAATTACGCACGGCCGACACACGGTCTACGTCTATCTCCACACCAGACGCGGACAACCGATAACCCAAAAAGGAGACGGACTCCTGGAAGAACAGGCATTTCTCTGCCTTGACATACAAGTCATGCTCCAACAGTCTTCTCAACACTCGGCGCACCAGGGCTACATGCTCGGCTCGTGTAGAAGAGTACACTAGGATGTCGTCGATGTACACTACCACACCCTGCCCATGCATGTCCCGGAAAATCTCGTCAACAAAGGATTGGAAGACTGAAGGAGCATTCATTAACCCGTATGGCATGACGAGATACTCGTAATGACCCGAGGTGGTGCTAAATGCCGTTTTCCATTCACTCCTGAGATCCAACTTTGTGAAGAACTGCGCTCCGCGTAATGATTTTGTCATAGTCGCAATCAGTGGAAGAGGGTAACTGTACTTAACCGTGATCTGATTGAGACTACGGTAATCAATACACGGGCACAAACCCCCTCCTTCTTTTTCACAAAGAAGAAATTTGAGGAAACCGGGGAAGTGGAGGACCGTATGTATCCCTGTGCCAAGGACTCGGCTATGTAAGTCTCCATAGCCGCAGTCTCCTCTTGAGACAGGGGATACACACGGCTCCGCGGAAGTGCCGCTCCTGTTTGGAGATTTATCGCACAGTCCCCCTGTCTATGAGGTGGTAGCCGTGTGGCCCTCGTTTTGCTGAACACAAGTGCTAAGTCCTCATACTCAGGGGGAATGCGCATTGCGGGCACCTGGTTCGGACTCTCTACCGAGGTCGCCCCTAAGGAAACACCTAGACATTTCCCTACACACTGGGCAGACCACTCCATAAGAGCCCTCTGTTGCCACGCAATGGTAGGATCATGGGCGCTTAACCAGGGAAGCCCCAGCACCACGGGGTACGCAGGAGAGTCAATCAGATAAAACTGAATGATCTCCTCATGACCCCCCTGCGTCGTCATCTTAAGTGGTGCTATGACTTCTCTGATCAGCCCCGACCCCAACGGCCGGCTGTCTAGGGCGTGGACAGGAAAGGGGGCTTCTACCGGCCGAAGGGGAATTCCTAACCTATAACAAAATGCACGATCAATAAAATTCCCAGCTTCGCCTGAATCTACTAGCGCCTTATGCTGGGAATGAGGTGCCACCTGTGGAAATCTCACAGGAATACTCATGTGACCAACAGAGAGCTCTGGGTAAGTGGGGCGCCTACTCACCTGAAATGACTCCCCAGTGCGTGACCTGTTGTCCCCTCTCCCAGGAGACCCTCCCCAGCACCTGGCCGCGGTGTGTCCTCCACGGCCGCAGTTGGTGCAGGGGATGGCCCCCCTCGGGTTCTCTCTCCTCCTCTCTCTAGCGCCAGCACCCCCGAGCTCCATGGGAATCGGCTCGGAGGTGCTGGAGGGTGGAATGGACGACCCCCACTCGGGACGTCCGCGGGTAGCCAGAAGGGTGTCGAGACGGATGGATATGTCCACCAACTGGTCGAAGGATAGGTTGGTGTCCCTGCAGGCCAGCTCACGACGAACGTCCTCTCGTAGGCTACACCGGTAATGGTCGATGAGGGCCCTCTCATTCCACCCCGCATCCGCCGCTAGAGTCCGGAACTCCAGGGCGAACTCCTGTGCGCTCCTCTTCCCCTGTCGGAGGTGGAACAGATGCTCCCCCGCCGTCTTTCCCTCAGGTGGGTGATCGAAGACAGCCCTGAAGCGGCGGGAGAACTCCGCGTAGGTGATGGTAGCGGCGTCTATTCCCCTCCATTCGGCGTTGGCTCACTCCAACGCCTTGCCGGATAGACAGGAGATGAGGGCGGAGACGCTCTCGTATCCCGAGGGCGCTGGGTGTAGGGTAGCTAGGTAAAGTTCCACCTGCAGGAGGAACCCCTGACACCCGGCTGCAGAACCGTCATATGCCCTCGGGAGCGAGAGCCGAATGCCCCTGGGTTCCGGTGCTGAGAGAGGAGGACTGGCCGTTGGTGATGGGATGGTGTAAGAAGACGTGGGCACCTCCCCAGTAACCAACCGGCGCAGAGTGTTGGACACCTCGTCCATGGCGGACCCAAGTTGCCGGATCATGGTGTCCTGATAGCTGATCCGTTCCTCCAGCGACTTGGGTGTCGCAGCTGCTCCTGCTGACTCCATGGTTGGTGTGTTGTTCTGTCAGATGAACCGATGTGGATGTGGTGGAGGAGTCAGGCACAGGACACAGAGGCTTCGTCCAACATACTTTACTAGTCAAAAGTGCAAAAATACAATACACGGCCTCGAAAACAAACAGAGGCGAGTGAATACGTAAACCATGCGTAAACACTAAACAAACAAACAGAGCGTCAACACGCAGCTCCGAAATACAGGCAGACAACAACACACAATCTAACCTATACAAAACAGGGAACTTATAGGACACGTAATCAGAACACAAACAGACACAGGTGTACAAGACAGACCAAAGCAATCACACCACGAAACATTCAACGGTGGCAGCTAGTACTCCGGGGACGGCGAACGCCGAAGCCTGCCCGAACCAGGAGGAGGAGCAGTCTCGGCCGAAACCGTGACAGACTACAAATGTATAATCCATGTCATATTTTCTTGGATACTGACTAGTATCTTTGACAACATGTACACCCCATCTCTAACCCATTCTATTATACATCCACTCCATAAATAATATCTTTCTTCACACCATGTTTTGCAACCTTTAAGTCGGACAGAAACTGTGATATTAACCTTCAGCTTCAAGATCAGAAACTGGGAGATTAACCTTCAGCTTCAAGTTCAGAACTGGGAGATTAACCTTAAACTTCAAGATCAGAAACTGTGACATTACCTTCAGTTTCAAGATCAGAAACTGTGAGATTAACCTTCAGTTTCAAGACCAGAAACTGGGAAATTAATCTTCAGCTTCAAGATCTGTGCTCATATAACCTATACTTAATTGGACTTTATCAGTCAAGCACTTCTCTCGGACAAAACATTACGGGACAGTAAAGAGGATTTGACAACTGTGAGATTAACCTTCAGCTTCAAGATCAGAAACTGTGACATTAACCTTCAGCTTCAAGATCTGTGCTCATATAACCTATACTTTTATTGGACTTTATCAGTCAAGCACTTCTCTCTTAGACAAAAATCTACGGAACGGTAAAGAGGATTTGACAAATTCAGAATACTTGTCATGCATTGACAGTAGATCAAGTCCACAAGCACTTCCCTGTCGGCTGCCTATTCCGACAATAGTACTACATTAATACCACATTAGTACCACATTAGTACCACATTATTACCACATTGATGTCAAAGGAGACGTGTTGTTTTTATTATTATGCTCGATCTGAAGACAAAGGAGAAAGAGAGCCGAGTCCGAGAGGCATTAAAAACTAGCATGATGAGAACCATACGCCATGGCTGACTTTCACTGTTTCACTGTCTCTTCATATACTTTCTGGAGAACGATCCAAGAGCCTCGTCTTTATTGGTGGAGACTCTTGAGCCAATCAAATGTTTTTTAATCTCCATCTCCATCCCTAATGACCATTCTCCTTGGTGTGTCCCAAATGGCACTCTATTCCCTTTACACTGCACCATAGGGCTCTGGTCAAATGTAGTGCACTGAATAGGGAATAGGGTGCAATTTGGGACTCATCCTTTGGCTCTCCCGTCCAATCTGTTTTTTATTTTATTCTCCTCGCTGTCTCCATCCGTCAATGAATAATTCCTTTGTAGTCCGCCATTTCCCAAACCAACCCCTACCCCCCTCTTTCACCATTCCATGTTCAATATTTAACATGTGCCAAGTGACAAGCCAAGGAAGTAGAATGTTACTCTCTTGTTATTGACCCGATAGAACTAATATACGTGTCAGTGGCTCTGCTACTTTTCCAACGTCCGACTGAATACTAGGCCGGAGTAATCCTACGTTTATTAGAACACAATAATCTAAAGAATGTCATTGTGTATTTTACTGGACTGTAATAGAAAGCACAGGTCCAGGGAACCATCCCACAAGGGCCATGTTGGCTTCATAGTGCCCCATCACTAGGGTGAAGTCAGAGAGTTAATCCTGCCGACTGGTTCACTAATAGACTGTGAAAATCAATGTAGCATGTCACACATCATGGCCACAACTTCTATAGAGCTCTATGGGTTAGTGCTAGTAGAAGAACTCTGCCATCTACCACATCTGGTTCAGACCATCTCAGTGTCCCAAATGGCCCCTTATTCCCTATGTAGTGCACTACTTCTGACCAGGGCCCATAGGGATCTGGTCAGATGTAGTGCTCTATGTAGGGATTGGGGAATAAGGTGCCATTTGGGACACAGATCATCAACCATAGGCCAGTAACTCTACAGTTTCCAAAGGAAGTGAAAAAGTAAAGCGGGGGCCGATAACTTTGCTCCAGCGCTCTGAGGAGGACTACATGTGTAGAGAGCATAATGATGCTTACTACTATTAGGAGAGAGAGAGAGAGAGACAGAGAGAGAGAGAGAGAGAGAGAGAGAGAGAGAGAGAGAGAGAGAGAGAGAGAGAGAGAGATAATGGGTGAAGTGAAGACAGAAATCTCTAGATCCTTTCCAATGCCAGACCCATATGGTTTTGTGTTTCTCCTCTTCGCATTTCACAAACTGACAAACATTTGGCTAGCTAAACCTTTTAGGGGAAGCTGTGTGTGTGCGTGTGCAGGCTCTGTCGTTGCCGGCCGCGACCGGGAGACCCATAGGGCGGCGCATAATTGGCCCTGCGTCGTCCAGGGTAGGGGAGAGAATGGCCGTCAGGGATGTAGCTCAGTTGGTAGAGCGTGGCGTTTGCAACGCCAGGGTTGTGGGTTCGATTCCCACAGGGGGCCAGTATGAAAAATTAAATAATGTATGCACTCACTAACTGTAAGTCGCTCTGGATAAGAGCGTCTGCTAAATGACTAAAATGTAAATGTGTGCGTGTCCGTATGCGTGAGGGGTCTGGAAGGGGCTGTGATCTACATAGTTGGCTCGGCTCACATCCCTGAACTTCCCTCCATAGTGTATAGTGCCACATCAAGAGGTGAAGCATCATGTGGTCAGGGGTCAGGGTTCATGTCAGGGAATGTCTGTCCTCATTGTTTCTTTAGTGAGTCAGTCCTATTCTGAATACAAGGCCATTATGTTGTAGCAGACTCTATCCAACAGCCCCGGTCATGGGATGGCTCCCTGCCACGACATAGCATGAGGAGGAGGGAAGGGACATCATGGACAAGGACCACACATGCTGCTTCCATCCAGACCTACTGTATGGTAAACGTCCAATCAGTCTCCAGTAAAAGAATGTGTCTGATAAATATGCTAGCTGACTTCTCACTCATCCACCCATTGACACAAGTCATGAGACACAGTAGACAACTGCATCAAACATTGACAAAGAGAAAGAGAGACACAGAGACATAGAGACACAGAGAATCAGAGACACAGATACACAGAGAAATAGAGACATAGCGATACAGAGACACAGAGACTAGAGACACATAGAGACAGAGAGACATAGCGACACAGAGATATAGAGACACAGAGAAATAGAGACATAGAGACACTAGACATAGAGACACAGAGACACAGAAATATAGAGACACAGAAATATAGAGATACAGAGACACAAAGACACATATATAGAGACACAGAGACACAAAGACAAAGAGACACAGATACACATAGACACAGAAACACAGAGACACAGAGACATAGATACAAAGAGACACAGAGACACAGAGACATAGAGACATAAAGACACAGAGACACAGAGACTCAGAGACATAGAGACATAGAGACACAGATACATAGAGACACAGTGACATAGAGACATAGAGACATAGAGACGCAGAGAAATAGAGACACAGAGACATAGAGACACAGAGACATAGAGAGACAGAGGGAGAGACATAGCAACACAGAGACACAGAGACACAGAGATAAAGAGACATAGAGACATAGAGACACAGAGACAAAGAGACATAGAGACATAGAGACACAGAGACATAGAGACATAGAGATACAGAGAGAAAGACACAGAGACACAGTCATAGACACACAGAGACACAGAGACATAGAGACACAGAGACAGAGAGAGAGAGAGACACAGAGACATACAGAGAGAGAGACACAGATACAAAGAGAACAGAGACACATAGACATGGAGACATAGAGAGAGAGACACAGACGCACAGAGACATAGAGACATAGAGACACTTAGACATAGACACATAGAGACATAGAGACACAGAGATATAAAGACCAGAGACACAGATACACAGAGACATAGAGACATAGAGACAGAGAGACATAGAGACATAGAGAGACAGAGAGAGAGAGACACAGAGACACAGTCATAGACACACAGAGACACAGAGACATAGAGAAAAAGAGACACAGAGAGAGAGAGACACAGAGACATAAAGAGACAGAGATACACAGAGACACATATACACAGAGAACATAGACACATAGACATGGAGACATAGAGAGAGAGACACAGACACACAGAGACATAGAGACATAGAGACAATTAGACACAGATACATAGAGACATAGAGACACAGAGACATTTAAAGAGAGATACAGCTACATAGAGACACAGATACATGGAGACACAGAGACATAGAGACATAGAGATACAGAGACACAGAGACCAGAGACACAGATACACAGAGATATAGAGACACAGAGACACAGAGACACAGAGACACAGAGACATAGAAAGAGACACAGAGACATAGAGAGAAAGATACAAAGAGACATAGAGACACAGAGACGAAGAGACACAGAGACATAGAGACATAGAGACATAGAGACATAGAGACACAGAGACATAGAGACACAGAAACAGAGACATAGAGACAAAGAGAGAGACACAGAGACACAGAGACATAGAGACAAAGAGAGAGACACAGAGACACAGAGACATAAAGACACAGAGACACAGAGACATAGAGACACAGAGACACAGAGACACAGAGACACAGAGACACAGAGACATAGAGACAGAGACCTAGAAAGAGAGACAGATACATAGAGACAAAGATACATAGAGACATAGAGACACAGAGACATAGAGACATAAAGACACAGAGACACAGAGACTCAGAGACTCAGAGACTCAGAGACACAGAGACACATAGACATAGAGACACAGAAACACAGAGACACAGAGACATAGAGACATAGAGACACAGAGACGCAGAGAAACAGAGACATAGAGACACAGAGACATAAAGACACAGAGACATAGAGACATAGAGACACAGAGACATAACAACATAGAGACATAGAGACACAGAGACATAGAGACAAAGATACAAGGAGACATAGAGACATAGAGAAACAGAAACATAGAGAAATAGAGACAAAGAAAGAGACACAGAGACACAGAGACATAAAGACACAGAGACACAGAGACATAGAGACATAGAGTCACAGAGACAGAGACACAAAGACACAGAGACATAGAGACACAAGACATAGAGAGAGTGACATAGAGAGAGCTGGGTCCTCAGGGGAGCACGTCGGGGAGGTCGTCGGGTAAGCTTGGCTTTACACATAGCTTGGGCTTTGTCGAGTAAGGCTTAAAGGCTTAAACTATGTAAGGCTTAAACTATGTATTTAGATTGTAGTCAGGTATTGTAGGTAGTTATTGTGGGTTGTTGTATGTAATTATTGTAGGTTAGTATTGTATTCGGCTGTGCCCAGCGTAGCCCAGCGTAGCACGAAGCTAGCTAGCTAACCCACCACCGGGACTAGCTGGCGAGTAGTTATTAGCAACGGTATAGTTATTTCACGCCTGAGAGTGCCTGTAATTACGCCAGCTGGCTGCCTACAATAATTACATACAATAATTGCCTACCATTCAGCTGTTTCCTAACCTCATTGTCTGAACCGTTAACGTTAGGTAGCAAGCGGCTACTGTGCTTGAAATATTAGCTAGCTTGTTGCTACCTGGATAGCTACTAGTAAACAATAGCTGGAACGACCGTGTGAACAGACGCGAACTGGCTGAGTCAATTCAGTGGCTAGCTTTGCACTTGGCTAGCTAACAGTAGCTGCTAGGGGTAAGTCATAACCTACGTTTGTTTTGTTTTTTACATATTGATAGCCCGAGTCGTTCAAGGAATTTGGGACATGGGTGACTAGTTAACGTTAGTTTGGCTCTCTCTGTGTGTTCGTGCCGTGAAAGGAGGGGTTCTTCTTTGTCTGAAAGCAATGGCTAGCTAGTTTGCTAACTATTCTAGCTAACTAACTGGCTGAATAAGTTGACGACGGACTCGCTCAAGCTGTCGGGACTATCCCACAACGTTAGACACGGACACGAACGATCTGCTTGCGTGTTGATACACTGGTGGTTTGTTGTGGCAGAGTATTGGCGCTAAACCGTGTTGCTGGAGTCCGGCATGCTAGCTGGCTGTGGCGTCATATGACTTGATGCCCGGACGATTTTCACGGAATAATACTGCACCTAGTTAGCTAGCTGAATAAACAGAGTTAGTCTATTCCTAGAAACATTGAACCGCTGTAGTTTACAACAATTATAGTTTCTGAGGTGGAAGTTGGGAGAGTTATATTTGGGAGTTGTGCTGAGGGAGGCCCCGCTCTCTCCTTTCCCAGATGTTTAGTTCATTTCATTCCGATCTCCTCTGCATTATTGTAGCCATTTGTTGCAGCCTGTCAACTATGCCTCTGCCTATCCCTGTTCTCTCCTATCCGCACAGGCTACACAAACGCCTCACACCGCGTGGCTGCTGCCTCTCTAACCTGGTGGTCCCTGCACGCACCACCCACCTGGAGTTCCAGGTCTCAGGCAGCCTCTGGAACTGCCGTTCTGCTGCCAACAAGGCAGACTTCATCCCAGCCTATGCTACCCTCCAGTCCCTCGACTTCTTGGTGCTGACGGAAACATGGATTACCACTGAAAACACTGCTACTCCTACTGCTCTCTCCTCGTCTGACCATGAGTTCTCGCATACCCCGAGAGCATCTGGTCAGCGGGGTGGTGGCACAGGAATCCTCATCTCTCCCAAGTGGACATTCTCAATTTTTCCCCTAACCCATCTGTCTATCTCCTCATTTGAATTCCATGCTGTCACAGTCACTAGCCCATTTAAGCTTAATATCCTTGTCATCTATCGCCCTCCAGGTTCCCTTGGAGAGTTCATCAATGAGCTTGACACCTTGATAATTTCCTTTCCTGAGGATGGCTCACCCCTCACAGTTCTGGGGGATTTCAACCTCCCTACGTCTACATTTGACTCATTTCTCTCTGCCTCCTTCTTTCCACTCCTCTCCTCTTTTGACCTCACCCTCTCACCGTCCCCCCCTACTCACAAGGCAGGCAATACGCTTGACCTCATCTTTACTAGATGCTGTTCTTCTACTAATCTCACTGCAACTCCCCTCCATGTCTCCGACCACTACTTTGTATCCTTTTCTCTCTCGCTCTCCTCCAACACTACTCACTCTGCCCCTACACAGATGGTAATGCGCCGTTGCAATCTTCTCTCTCTCTCTCCCGCTACTCTCTCCTCTTCCATCCTATCATCTCTTCCCTCTGCTCAATCCTTCTCCCTCCAATCTCCTGATTCTGCCTCCTCAACCCTCCTCTCCTCCCTTCCTGCATCCTTTGACTCTCTATGTCCCCTATCCTCCCGGCCGGCTCGGTCCTCCCCTCCAGCTCCGTGGCTTGATGACTCATTGCGAGCTCACAGAACAGAGCTCCGGGCAGCTGAGCGGAAATGGAAGAAAACTAGACTCCCTGCAGACCTGGCATCTTTTCACTCCCTCCTCTCTACATTTTCTTCATCTGTTTCTGCTGCTAAGGCCACTTTCTACCACTCTAAATTCCAAGCATCTGCCTCTAACCCTAGGAAGCTCTTTGCCACATTCTCCTCCCTGCTGAATCCCCCCCCCCCCCCCCTCCTCCCCCCTCTCTGTGGATGACTTCGTCAACCACTTTGAAAAGAAGGTTGACGACATCCAATCCTCATTTGTTAAGTCAAATGACACTGCTGGTCCTGCTCACACTGCCTTACCCTATGCTTTGACTTCTTTTTCCCCTCTCTCTCCAGATAAAATCTTGCGACTTGTGACTGCAGGCCGCCCAACAACCTGCCCGCTTGACCCTATCCCCTCCTCTCTTCTCCAGACCATCTCCGGTGACCTTCTCCCCTACCTCACCTCGCTGATCAACTCATCCTTGACCGCTGGCTATGTCCCTTCCGTCTTCAAGAGAGCGAGAGTTGCACCCCTTCTCAAAAAACCAACACTCGATCCCTCTGATGTCAACAACTACAGACCAGTATCCCTTCTTTCTTTTCTTTCCAAAACTATTGAGCGTGCTGTCAACTCTCTTGCTATCTCTCTCAGAATGACCTTCTTGATCCAAACCAGTCAGGTTTCAAGACTGGTCATTCAACTGAGACTGCTCTTCTCTGTGTCACGGAGGCTCTCCGCACTGCTAAAGCTAACTCTCTCTCCTCTGCTCTTGTCCTTCTAGACCTGTCTGCTGCCTTTGATACTGTGAACCATCAGATCCTCCTCTCCACCCTCTCCGAGCTGGGCATCTCCGGCGCGGCTCACTCTTGGATTGCGTCCTACCTGACCGGTCGCTCCTACCAAGTGGCGTGGCGAGAAGCTGTCTCCGCACCACGTGCTCTCACCACTGGTGTCCCCCAGGGCTCAGTTCTAGGCCCTCTCCTATTCTCGCTATACACCAAGTCACTTGGCTCTGTCATATCCTCACATGGCCTCTCCTATCATTGCTACGCTGACGACACACAACTAATCTTCTCCTTTCCCCCTTCTGATAACCAGGTGGCGAATCGCATCTCTGCATGTCTGGCAGACATATCAGTATGGATGATGGATCACCACCTCAAGCTGAACCTTGGCAAGACGGAGCTGCTCTTCCTCCCGGGGAAGGACTGCCTGTTCCATGATCTCGCCATCACGGTTGACAACTCCGTTGTGTCCTCCTCCCAGAGTGCGAAGAGCCTTGGCGTGACCCTGGACAACACCCTGTCGTTCTCCGCTAACATCAAGGCGGTGACCCGATCCTGTAGGTTCATGCTCTACAACATTCGGAGAGTATGACCCTGCCTTACACAGGAAGCGGCACAGGTCCTAATCCAGGCACTTGTCATCTCCCGTCTGGATTACTGCAACTCGCTGTTGGCTGGGCTCCCTGCCTGTGCCATTAAACCCCTACAACTCATCCAGAATGCCGCAGCCCGTCTGGTGTTCAACCTTCCCAAGTTCTCTCACGTCACCCCCCTCCTCCGCACACTCCACTGGCTTCCAGTTGAAGCTCGCATCTGTTACAAGACCATGGTGCTTGCCTATGGAGCTGTGAGGGGAACGGCACCTCCGTACCTTCAGGCTCTGATCAGTCCCTACACCCAAACAAGAGCATTGCGTTCATCCACCTCTGGCCTGCTGGCTCCCCTTCCTCTGCGGAAGCATAGTTCCCGCTCAGCCCAGTCAAAACTGTTCGCTGCTCTGGCACCCCAATGGTGGAACAAGCTCCCTCACGACGCCAGGACAGCGGAGTCACTCGCCACCTTCTGGAGACATTTGAAACCCCACCTCTTTAAGGAATACCTGGGATAGGATAAAGTAATCCTTCTACCCCTCCCTTACCACAGATGTTTCCACCCCCATGCTTCACAGTAGGTATGGTGTTCTTTGGATGCAACTCAGCATTCTTTGTCCTCCAAACATGACGAGTTGAGTTTTTACCAAAAAGTTATATTTTGGTTTCATCTGACCATATGACATTCTCCCAATCCTCTTCTGGATCATCCAAATGCACTCTAGCAAACTTCAGACGGGCCTGGACATGTACTGGCTTAAGCAGGGGGTCACGTCTGGCACTGCAGGATTTGAGTCCCTGGCAGCGTAGTGTGTTACTGATGGTAGGCTTTGTTACTTTGGTCCCAGCTCTCTGCAGGTCATTCACTAGGTCCCCCTGTGTGGTTTGGGGATTTTTGCTCACCGTTCTTGTGATCATTTTGACCCCACGGGGTGAGATCTTGCGTGGAGCCCCAGATCGAGGGAGATTATCAGTGGTCTTGTATGTCTTCCATTTCCTAATAATTGCTCCCACAGTTGATTTCTTCAAACCAAGCTGCTTACCTATTGCAGATTCAGTCTTCCCAGCCTGGTGCAGGTCTACAGTTTTGTTTCTGGTGTCCTTTGACAGCTCTTTGGTCTTGGCCATAGTGGAGTTTGGAGTGTGACTGTTTGAGGTTGTGGACAGGTGTCTTTTATACTGATAACAAGTTCAAACAGGTGCCATTAATACAGGTAACGAGTGGAGGACAGAGGAGCCTCTTAAAGAAGAAGTTACAGGTCTGTGAGAGCCAGAAATCTTGCTTGTTTATAGGTGACCAAATACTTATTTTCCACCATAATTTGCAAATAAATTCATAAAAAATCCTACAATATGATTTTCTGGATTTTTTTTTCTCATTTTGTCTGTCATAGTTGACGTGTACCTATGATGAAAATTACAGGCCTCTCATCTTTTTAAGTGGGAGAACATGCACAATTGGTGGCTTACTAAATACTTTTTTTCCCCCACTGTACATTGATTAGAAATCACTGCCCACTTTAATAAATGGAACACTAGTCACTTTAATAATGTTTACATATCTTGAATTACTCATCTCATATGTATATACTGTATTCTATAATATTCTACTGTATCTTAGTCTATGCCGCTCTGACATTGCTCGTCCATATATTTATATATTCTTAATTCCATTGCTTTACTTAGATTTGTGTGTATTGGGTATATGTTGTGAAATTGTTAGATATTACTTGTTAGATATTACTGCACTGTTGGAGCTAGAAACACAAGCAATGTGATTTCATGATTTGATTTGATTTGGTAAGAGCTAGCTAATATCGACAGGAATTGCTGAGATAACAAGAAAAGCATGTAAGGTAATTTTTCCTGTATTTGGGGTTGCCTTTGAACTAGGCTGTGATGTCAGCTCATGCTGTGCTAAAGTTTATCACCATACCATCGCTAGGAGAGGGTTAGGAGACATGTATGTCGTTTTCCATCATCTCTCGGGGTAGCATTGAAGGACCAGATTTGTAGAGCATGTAAACTTTGAAAAAAGCTCACCTAGCTTGAAATCATAATGTCTGTATCTGGATATGTCTGTGGAGACAACAAGATCTCCCACTGATGTTTTGAAGGTCTGGGTCACCTTTAATCTGTCATCCTTTTTAATCTTCATAATTTGAGACATATCCCAGGTGCCATGGAAACAGAATAAGTAATGCCACAATTTTCTGATCAATGAAAGATACAAAACAAATCCTATCCTAATCTAATATAACAGGCCAGGAGTTCACTGTGAGAGATCCTACCCTAATCTAATATAACAGGCCAGGAGTTCACTGTGAGAGATCCTACCCTAATCTAATATAACAGGCCAGGAGTTCACTGTGAGAGATCCTACCCTAATCTAATATAACAGGCCAGGAGTTCACTGTGAGAGATCCTACCCTGATCTAATATAACAGGCCAGGAGTTCACTGTGAGAGATCCTACCCTGATCTAATATAACAGGCCAGGAGTTCACTGTGAGAGATCCTACCCTAATCTAATATAACAGGTCAGGAGTTCACTGTGAGTCACAAACACCTATTATGGCATCATGCAAATAATCCATCTATATCGAATAATACACACACACACACACACACACACACACACACACACACACACACACACACACACACACACACACACACACACACACACACACACACACACACACACACACACACACACACACACACACACACACACGCATGCAGTCATCACATCAATGTATCAACGACTAGTAAACAGGTTGGATAGGTAGGATCCAGAGCAGAACTGGGACTTAATCCTTTCCCCAATATAGCAGACGGGTGTGTGTGTGTCTGTCTGTCTGTCTGTTCAGGACTGAGGCAGACTGAAATATGCAATAATTTCACTCCTGGGCTTGTGTACACTTGATTGCTTGTGTTTTGTAATGCTTGCTATGTAACAAATAAACTTGAGATGCTTTTAGTTAGTTGACAGTTTAATTTTGAATTGATTTAATTGAATTAGTTTGGTGTCAGGCATTGTTCATTTGCGGTTTGTTATCATTCTCTTTGATATTACCATCAAGACTTAGTGGTTCCAGAACTCTGATTATTCCATTGCATGACGGTTAGAACATAGATATACAATAGAATCATTCCAGTTCTGTGGGTTAGAATGAACTAGAATTCTCTTATCGAAGCTAAGACATCTGCCTCGAATCCTTGTAGCTGAGAAATTACACTCCTTTACATGACATTGTAATAACCATTCTTTCACACTGAGGTTTATAACTCACCATAATTGCATTTTCAGCCTGATTCAGTGTGTTGGGCCTGAGAGCACTACTAGAAGCCGATAGCTGAAGTTATTTGGCTGGGGAGTTAATCCTGATGCATTACATGTATGTTTGATATATTGTGATAAAACAAATATAATATTTGTATTTGTATGTATTTTCATTCAGGCTGATTTAATCAGAGTGAATTTTACAAATAATCTCTTGAAGAGACAGACACGAGCGCTTATTGTACTGCTTAGACATACAAGCATGGTCTTTGTATATAGGTTGGAGGTAATATAATACTCCATAAAGGCCTGGTGTTTAATAGACACACATTCCAGGCTTAAAATATATTGCTGGGGTTGCTTCTTAAATGCTACCCTATTCCCTATACAGTGCACTACTTTTGACCAGGGCAGTACACTATATAGGGAATAGGGCCATTTGGGTGCCATTTGTAACGCACATGGGTCGTACCCCTTGATGATTTCCAGACCAATTACAGACCTGCTATTAGTTATTTCCTCGTATTCAAACAGAGAAATCGCAGACTCTAGAACATTGGTCCCTGTCATTATTCATTCTAGAATGAATACTTCCATTATTGGAACCCAGTGGTTTTCAGTCAAGCATCCATCCTCAACGCCTTTCTACGTCGTCTCACCTCGCAGTACGGCTACACAGACATTACCCTTACCAGGGCATTATATCACCACCGGGCCTGCTGTTATAACACAGAGGAACCAGCAAGGAACCCAGCCACCATTGATGAAGTCTGGTTCTGCATCCCAAATGGCACCCTATTCCCTATATAGTGTACTACTTTTGACCAGGTCTCATAGGACGCACTATCTTTTGGGACGCACTAGCTCCTTCAGTCAGCGAGAAGCTATTGACAGCTTTATGTTGACTAATGGAGAAAAAACTGTCACCACCAGAAAGACAGAAACAGCAGAGACCCAGTTTTTTTTTTTTAAGTTAAAGGGACACAACTTGATTTGAATTAGCACCAGCTCCCGGTGGAAAACTATATTGTGCCTTTTACAGAGATAAGTGCTTCTCCAGTCTTTGCCTGGCTGAATAAAAATAGATTATGTAGTTCTGTTGGAGTTCTCTAACTCTAATGCCTATCTGGCCCACATCCACTGCTTTTCTTTTCTGTGTTGTCAACTTGTCTAGACAGTTGTGCATTGGAACACAGCAGTCCATTGTCCATACAGTATTTAACTCCTTGATATGGGGTCAATCTCTGGAGCGTAATGGAGACCATAATTTTGGAGAACTTAGCCTTCCTTGGCCCCTTGTATTTTCTTGGAGACATCCACAATGTCTAAGTCTGGAGATGGAGAGGGCAGTGTTGATCCACTTGGAAGTCTTCTACCCTGAAGATTCTCAGAAGGACGGGGGAATCTGTTCCTGTTCAACATCTCTGGCCAAGCCGGAACGCCATGATGGAATGTCCATTATGATGTATGCCCCAAGACTGTCATATTGAAATTCTTCTGCCTGGTCTTCTGATGTCACAGACTGTAGCAGTGATGAATGTCTCTCCTACAATCCCATAGATTACTGCAACACGCCGAACACTGCAATGTGTTTTGATGACAGCTCATCTTTCTTCCTCCTCATCTGTTACCCCCCCTCCCTCAATATGCCAAGGACCTTTGGACAAACAGGGTAAAAATAATTTCCAATCAGATTTCCATTTGGGAGAAAGAAGATTGAGAGAGTGAAGGGTTGAAGGGGGATAGACTGACCAGGGGTAGATTTAGTGACAACACCTGGGTTCAAATACTATTTGAACTTGTTTCAGATACTTTCAGGGTTTGCTTTAGGCTGCCTGGAGCACCGGGTGGACACTTCTTTGCACTTCTGGGACTTTTCTATGGGTTCTATTGCATCAGGCAAGCGCAACCAATCCCAGCTAAAGTATTTGAAAAAGTATTTGGACATTTCAAATAATATTTGAATCCAGGTCTGCTTTGGACGTGGTGAGGAAACGAAGGACACCAAGGGGACGAGGATCCTTCAGTCTAGACAACACATACACACCCTGGGCATCTCGCCTTGCCATGTCCCCTGGAACACCTAGCCATGTCCCCGACCCAGCATCAAACACATCACCCCTGCTGTACCCACCACCAGCCCTCTGTTTCTCTCTCTGTTTCTCTCTCTGTTTCTCTCTGTTTCTCTCTCTGTTTCTCTCTGTTTCTCTCTCTCTCTCTCTCTCTCTCTCTCTCTCTCTCTCTCTCTCTCTCTCTCTCTCTCTCTCTCTCTCTCTCTCTCTCTCTCTCTCTCACTCTCTCTCTCTCTCTCTCTCTCTCTCTCTCTCTCTCTCTCTCTCTCTCTCTCTCTCTCTCTCTCTCTCTCTCTCTCTCTCTCTCTCTCTGTCTCTCTGTCTCCATCTGTGGAACATCAACCCATTCAATCTTCAGTGTGTCTGCTCAGAGACAGACAGGAGTAATGGATGAGGCCAGGTGAAGCATGGTGTTCAATCTTCTGAGACTGCTGCCATTTGTTCTGAAGGGGATCAATGAAGAGAGACAGTCTTCATCACCTCTGAAGATGATGAACCAATGTCTCAATGGAAAATCTGACCATAACCTTCTATCTAACAGATGTAGGATCTATATTTGATCACCCTGTTGTTGCAGGAAATTTCCTGCACGGCAGGAAATGCAAACTTTTAGGGTATTCAAGGTTTTAAAAGGATTCTAAAGTTTGTCATTTCCACTAAAATGTCAGACTTGATTTTCCCTAACTAAAAATGTATCAACAACTTCAAAAATGTCCATTCACTATAATGCACATTTCCTGTGGCTGCAGGATTATTTTCCTGCTGTGAGAAACTGCTCAAATTAAGATCCTACATCTGTATTCCTCAGCAATGGTCTGGGCTCCCCTGGAACTTTTCTGTAGAAGAGAGGATACTTGGTTGTTCATGGTAATGTTTAATTAATTAATAGACCTTTGGAATCTATGGAATTTTAATGCAAGACTAACACAATTAAATGTTGGTAATGTATTGCAAGTCGACTCAAAGGATGATAAACAGCTGTTGTGTAATGTTTTATTCTTAGGGGCTGAAGTGACTGTGCTGGTGAGAGAAAAAAAAAACGACATAATGGTGTTTGTCTTGGGACCTCTAAAGACACATTGACAACAGTAGGAGTTCAGCATTCCTCTGAGGTGATGCAGTAGATAGCAGACTTCCATCTCATTGTGATGTCTCTGCTGGAGGGGTGGGCGCTTAGCCAGCTGTAGGCCTATGGGAGACAATTAGTGCTCAACGATTAGTGCTTTTTGAGGTCAGTTCCATTTCGTTTCGATTATAATTCTATTATTATTTCAGTTCAGATTTTTTTTTAAACATTAAATGCACTATGCATTATGTGGGTTGAATGCTGTAACAACACAGAATAAAACAATTAATACATGTCCCATGATTGTAGTAACTGCTCGTTACTGTTTATCACTTATTAACCATCATTTATTCACTTTCAAAAACATTTCAGTTGTTGTGTATATTCTATTTGTTTTATTTGATGACTTTATTATTTCATTCCAAGTCATCATCTCATTTCTATAGAGCAGCTGCATATGCTGTCTGACTAAATCACTATTATAGTAGTTCTTCAAAGTAAATAAGGCAGACTTTTATGACTGCTGAATACCAACTATCAATCACTTAGATCATGTATTTTCTGGTAGAGATACCTCGAGAAGCAGCTGCTCTCTGTCCCTCTCCATCACCCGTTTTTCTGTCTCTTTTCTCTCCCCACATTACCCTAACACAGCAGGCCTTAAAGAAACACACAGACCGGACAAGTAGGCACGCAATGGATCATGGTCATTGTAGTTAATTACCAAGTTTACGGCACTAAACTGTGTAGAATATTGGCCTGATGGAAACTACAACAACCTACTACATCGCACAGTTCGGGCTCGATCTGATTTATCTCCTGAGAAACTAAAATAATTGAACTGACGTAGGTTAATTAGTTGTTTAAAAACAGAAAAATAACCGAAATGTCAGTTAATCGCTCAGCACTAGAGACAATACACGCTAATTAATAGCTATTTCATGAAGCTGATGTTCAACATCCAATGGGTCCCCTGTCCATTGGGTCCCATTGAGAGTCTTCCTCTGAATGCTCCACAGTTTACGAAAATAACATGTCTGACTCTGAGAAACATAAAATGCCAGCGGCAACACTGCCTCCCACCGCTCCAGTCACACCCATTCAGTCCTCTAGGTTAACCCAGAGGCAGGGCCTAAAGTACAGAAGGCTCTCTCTCAGGTTGGTTCCATAACAGCAGCATGTGCCATTACACTGCTGGCTGCCCTCCAACTCACAGCTAATCAAACCTCTCAATCCCGGAGTCCAACAGATAATCATTGGCTCTCGGCCTATGCCAATGGGAGGGCTCGCTCCCACCTGTTCCCCGAGGCCCCGCCTTGGATGGGCCTGCTCTGCTCCAGTCTCCAGCTGTCTGACAGAGAGCGAGGCGGAGGGGATGGCAGGATGGAACGTCAAAGAAGAAACTCCTAGGTCTGGGGGTGTGCGGGTCTGGAGGTTTTGCTCCTACTGGGGTGTGTCCAAAATGGCCCAGCCTATTGGGCTCTGGTCAGAAGATGTGCACTACATAGGGAATAGGGTGCCATTTGGGACGCATACCCTAAATTCTCTGCGTGGGATACGAGAAACCCTCTGGGACGGAAGGATTTCCTAAAGCTTGCGTGGCTGAATGGAAGATCCAGAGTGAGAGAGAGAGAGAGACAAACAGAGAGAGAGAGAGCGAGAGAGAGAGAGAGAGAGAGAGAGAGAGAGAGAGAGAGAGCGAGAGAGAGAGAGAGAGAGAGAGAGAGAGAGAGAGAGAGAGAGAGAGAGAGAGAGAGAGAGAGAGTAACAGAGAGAAAGAGCGAGAGAGAGACAGGAACACAGAGAGAGAGAGAGGACCACACAGAGAGAGAGAGGAACAGAGAGAGAGAGAGAGAGAGAGAGAGAGAGAGGAACCGAGAGAAAGAGAGAGAGAGAGAGAGAGAGAGAGAGAGAGAGAGAGAGCGAGAGAGAGAGAGAGAGAGGGAGAGGATCTGAGCCCAGGTCTTATCTGTGTTACTTTTATTTTGTCTCATCATTATTCTGGGGATGGGGAGCTTGACTTCAATTTGATGCAGTGATGAGTCCCTGACTCTTCTCACACTGGTAGCTATCTATTCTGTCCCTATGACCGTTTTCCTCTGGATGGACATTTACTCCTCTCTGAGATGGTTTGCCCTCTAAGTTGCCCCTTACCTCACATCCACCCCCAACACCCCCTGAGATTGACTAGGCCCCAAAACCAAAAGTTACATTCATCCATTTTCCACACCCTGACATCTCTCAGTAGCGGCGTACGAAGGCAGTTACCAAACTGGGCAATCTGCCCTGAACTCCTACCTGCCAGATTGGGTTGTGTCCCAAATGGCACCCTATTCTCTATTCACCATAGGGCTACGGTCAAAAGTAGTGCACTATGTAGGGAATAGGGTGCCATTTGGGACACATCATGGATGTAGCTAACACTTTTTTTATGTCCCCACCCCTTGTTAAGTGAAGTGATTTTGACTATTAGATTATAAAAGCATGACGGGAGGTAGGTCTGATAAGAATAATGTCATAAATCTAGTGCCTCACTGATCTTACGAGACAGGCTGTAAATGAGTTAAGAATTATGTCCACTGCTTTTATCCTGTGGCACTCTCTCTTGACCAGACAACCACACCCTCCCTGTGAGGAAAAGTTCTGGGATGAAGCCTTGAACGAACTCCACTAAGTTTCTTAGGACTAGTTTTTATTTCTAAAAAGTTATGAGGTTAATGAAATATGCATGTCACACACACACAAATACTCTGTGGCCAAACGGAGCATGATGCCAAATCTGAGAAATCTGAGAGAATCAATATTTTCATAATTTGTGAACGCGTTCCCCTTTCAGCAGGGGGGAAATGGTAGAATAACATAAATTGAGTCTGATTGGCTTGGTCCACCCAAAGTCAACAGGATTAGGGACTGAGAAAGCAGAGAGTTTAACCGCTTAAGTATCGGACCCATTTTTTCAATTTTCGGCTAAAATGACATACCCAAATCTAACTGCCTGTAGCTCAGGGCCTGAAGCAAGGATATGCATATTCGTGATATCATTTCAAAGGAAACACTTTGAAGTTTCCTACATTTGAATATAAAAATGGATTTTATCAAACAAAACTATGATACATTTTATCTCTGGGACCCTTAGGATGACAAATCAGAGCAAGATTACTGAATGTAAGTACATTATTTACCTTCAGAGGTGAAGGTATCAAACCAGTTGCCGTGATAATTGTTTTGTTGTTGTGCACTCTCCTCAAACAATAGCATGGTATTTTTTCATTGTAATAGCTACTGTAAATTGGACAGTGCAGTTCGATTAACAAGAATTTAAGCTTTCTGCCCATATAAGACATGTCTATGTCCTGGAAAGTTTGCTGTTACTTACAACAGTCATGCTAATCACATTAGCGCACGTTAGCTCAACCGTCCTGTATACAGGACACCGATCCCGTCGAGGTTAATAATCTAAATGTACAAAATCACTGGCCACTGCACAGGGAGAGCATTAATGTATCTTAATAACACTGCTTCCAATGGGGGCATGTAAGAGAGAGTAAGTAGTAGATGTTTTCACAGATCCACCTGTACCCGAATACCCGAGACCCGATCTCTGACCCGAGCGGTCCGGATCCAGAATTCTAAATAATGTCAAGGGTCAGGGTCAGATCTGATGTGTTTGCCACGGGTCTCGGGTATGTGTAATTTGAACTGACTTGTCTGGAAGGTCCCGTCTAGATCCGATTGCGACTGCTGCAGTAGAGAGAGAGAGAGAGATGTTATAATTTATGCTGCTGCTCTTGCTTTTCATGACAGTGCAGTTTGGCGCCTGTAGCTTGTTGTTGTTGGCCAATCATAAGACATCAAGGCTACAGTCATAGAGCCTCCGTGTGTGGCAAAAGTTAGGAGGTATCTAATCAATGGAAGATAGAATTAAAATGACGAAATTTTAAGTTAAAAAAGGACAGGCTACAATGACCAAGAGCTGGCAGGTAGGCTGCTACATTAACACAGGCATGATGACAAACATTAGTGAAAAGCCAAAATGTTCAACAAAACAATCTTGCCTAGAGAAGTTCTGCTAGAGCAGCACCTCTCTCCCTTCTCTCGCGCTTTATCAGCTCTGGTTACTAAAGTAGCTTAAAAAATGACTTTTCTGCTGCTTCCCTCACTTGGGTTGGACCGGGTCTGGATCCGACCAGGTCTATAAGGAACGGGTCTCGTTGTCCTTGGGTCCATTCGGAACAGGTATCTATATTTTAAAAATATATTTATTCATATTCGGTCCGGCTGGGAAAGCCCCAGGTCCATTTCGGAACGTGTCCAACTATTTGGACCCATGAAGATCTCTAGTAGGTAGCAATGTTATGTCGAGGTTGTAGAAGCCTGTCACACGAGGCTAGGATTATGCAAACAGAAAAAGCATTTTCTTATGAGACAGCTATATTTTCTCTAATCATGAGGCGATCTTCTGAGCGATGCCAAATGCCAGCAGGGGTAGACTTCTCCCTTATACTGTAGGTTATCCCATGCTCAGTTGCCCCACCAATGGATGACTGATGATAGGCTACTGTACCAGGGGAGGTGGGGACAGCATTTGTGTTGGCCATCAATGCGGCCTCAGAATCCCTAACATTGTGCCTGCATGGGATATTTGAGACCACTGTCTACATGGCGGGACACCAGGCCGTCTGTGGTCAACCAGGGGCGGGATCTCTAATGGTACTTACATGGACTTAGAGGAAGGACAGTCCAAGCACAATAACCAGGGTGGTTTGGCCTCATTGAACATGTCTGTCAGTCACACTATGATACTTGGGGTTGGGTTTGAGGTGTTGGGGTATAAATTACAATATCACCCCCAGACATACAGACAGACATCCCTAAATAATTCTTCTTTAATTCCTCCACTCATCATGTTCTTCCACTCAACATGTTCCTCCATTCATCTCCTATTCTACAGAAAGATTAAAAAGGTATATGAATTCTATTCACTCAGAAAGGAGTGTTTTTCATTGAGAAATAGAGCTGCATACTGTATGTAATCCTAACTATGTTGGAGTTGTTGGCCTAACTGAGATTGAGGTAGAATGTGGCGCTTGATGGGCTAAGGAGACGTATTGGCAGAAAATAGAGCTGATGATTGACAACGGCGCTGTGCTCTGGGCCAGAAGAGGTGTCATATCATCCATTCAAAATAATTCCACTTAGTCTCCACAGACAGACGGTCTCTTACCAACACCAAATACTTCTTCTGAATTGTACAAAGTTCACTGTCTGCATCACAGAAAAGACAAAGAATGCAGGCGAAACAACTCAGATTGTAAAATTAAATGTACCACAGGTTCAAGTCTGCAGGGTAAAATGATGGGTTTTGTGTTTCTGTAGGGTGCTGTTGAGTCGTAACCCGACCCTGAAGTTGTTATTGGAGTGATGCAGCAGGGGCTGATAGCTCATCTCATTGGCTGGGATCCAGTGTAACTGACCTGCCTCTGTGGCTCTGTGGCAGACCTGGGTTCAAACACTACTACTGTCTCTGTGGCTCTGTGGCAGCCCTGGGTTCAAACACTACTCGACATCTTTCAAATACTTTCAGCATTTGATCTAGCCTTCCTGGAGCGACAGGTGGGTGGGGTTTGCACTGCTGGAACTTTTCTATTGGTTCATTAAAGCCAGGCAAGCTCAACTACGCACATTTCAAGTATTTGGTAGGATTTCAAATTGTATTTGAACCCAGGTCTGCTGTGTAGAGCCTCTAAAAGACAGGGGCAGGTGTGTGACAGAGCCAGGCGTTAAGGGGGCGGCTGAGACCCCCCAGAGATGACAGCCTCTTGGCCTGTCCTAAGGACTGATTAGGGGCCTGGCTGGCAGTCCATGCTGCCTGTTACTCTGTACCCCTCCTGGGACCCCCACAACCACCCTCCAACCTCCTTCCTTTCATGTGTGGAACTGGAGACAGGGTCAGCCAGCACTTACACTGGCAATTTCATTTATCTGATTTATCAAGCTTTTTCTTACAGGGAGATGCAGAAAATACAATGACTGGACTGGAGAGACCTAGGGGCAACTGGCAGTTGAAAGGCTGAGAGAGGACAGGGTTAGGCTGGGATGAGTGTCAAGTCAAGGGTGGCCAAAGGGTGGAAGGGTTGGTGGGGAAAGGGGGTCCTGAAGTCTCAGATTCAGACACAAGTGCCATCATTGTCATCACCTTGTTGTGATTTCATCTCATCTCTCGGCGCCACTATAGCAGGCAGTATCTGGCTATTGGGTTACAGGGGGGACTACCTCAAATGTTTTTCATGGGAATCCACTGACGGAGGCCTGTGGAGGCCCCCATTCTCAACCACCAGGCAGGGATGAGTAGTCTGGTTATTTATGAGCAGGGATGAATCTATTGAATCTATTGTGTTGTCTGGGCAGAGGGACATTTAATAGTTATCTGTGAATAGCATCAGAGGCTCTCAAACCGACAGGGAAGTTAATATCATGTCTTAATATAATATAAAGTGTATGTGTTTTATATCAGCTTTGTGCCAGCTGGTTCTTCCTCCTGATGAGATGGTTCTGTCATTCTCAGTGTCTACTTTCAAAATGTGCTGCTACTTCTGTAATTAGCATTATCTAACCAGAATAAAAGCAACCATACTGCAAATGTATCAAGATTTTTAACTTTAGAGATGATTAAAAACGACGTATTTGACTATGATAATAATGGCTCTTGTCTCGTAGTCTTGAGTTATTCTAGATGACTGGCGGGCTGCCTGTGATGTGGTGTGGGCTGCATCCTAAATGGCACACTATTCCCTACATAGTGCACTACTTTTAACCAGAGCACTATGCAGGGAATAGGGTGTCATTTAGGACTCAACTGTGATGTATCTGATCAGTTTAATGGCAGTCCTCTCAGTAGTAACATGTCTAGTCAGGGGGTAATGATGGAGTTCTGAGCAGATCAGAGAGCTGTTAGACCTAATGATGAAGTGTTGGCAGGTTAACAGGGTCTACCTTCCAAATGGCTCCCTGTTCCCTACATAGCACGATTGGATTCTGGTTAAAAGTAGTGCACTATATAGGGAATATGGTCCCATTTGGGACACAGTCAGGGTCTACAACCGAGAGACGTGGCTAATTTCACTCTGGGAGGGAAGGGAAGGTCTCGTAAAACACAAGAAGGGAGGAAAGAAACCAGAAACCCCATCAAGATTAGATATACCCATCAACCTTTTTTACTGTAAGCCATCAATGTTATGGACAAATGTGGGGTGACATTCTGCTTCAAACAGACTTCAACTCTCTCTGTGTAGCTCAACACCTCTGGCCGGTAGATTCAGTGAGTCATCCAGTAATTTTCCTGTTAACTCTGAGAGCCGAGAAGGAGACATGAGATGGTGTTTGATCCAAGTGTCACTTCATCTTAGAGGTTGAGAGTGATGTGATGTGCCAGCAAGCTCACGATGCAGGGGTAATCAGAGGTAATCAGGGGTAATCGGGGGTAATCAGAGGTAATCAGGGGTAATCAGGGGTAATCAGGGGTAATCGGGGGTATTTGGGGGTAATCGGGGTAGTCAGGGGAATTCAGGGATAATCAGGGGTAATCGGGGGTGATCGGGAGTAATCGGGGGTAATCTGCGGTAATCGGGGGTGATCGGGGTAATCGGGGGTGATCAGGGGTAATCTGGGGTAATCAGGGGTGATCGGGGGTAATCTGGGGTAATCAGGGGTTTTGGTTGAAACCAAGATAGAAAATACCTACTGAAAATACCTAATATGGATACTCTAATCATACATTAAATTGCCCATAACGGTTCCAATTCTGTCATTTGAATACAGGTGAAGACTTGACTGTGATGTGGTTGTCCCACCTAGCTATCTTAAAATGAATGCACTAACTATTAGTGGCAATGGATAAGAACGTCTGCTAAATGACTCAATTGTCAAATGTAAATTACTCCAAGTGCACGCAGGTGCTATTAATGTTCAAGAATCCAGACGGGAATGACCAGAACTAATGCCACAGAGGGCCCGTTACCATGCCGTTACCACACCAACCCAAGACAGCTGCCAGCGTACCCTAGGAACCCCTAGCATCAAGTGGCATCTGACAGCGTCAAACCCACTAAGGTCAGGAGCACCGGTGGGAAAGTGACATCTCAGCCCATATCTCCCAGCATGCTTTACCACTATGGTGCCCTTAACACCGTGACTTGGCCTGATGGCGGTGGGGAGATCAAAGGGCCCATGTGACACCAGCCGCTGTCGTCACACACAGCTCCTGCAATTTTGTGCCCTTTCAGACACAGCCCTCATGGGGAGACGGCAGACACGAGGCAGCTTGGGCAGAGGAGAGTCATAATAAAAGCTCTGTTTTGAAGTGGTGTTCTCTGGCTGTGGGTCTACAAAGAGTCTCTCTGGGCCCCAAGGCTTGACATGCATTGAAATCGATCACCTCATTAAAGGAAGTGTTATAAACAACCTTATTAATATAATTATTATTATGTTTCTATGACATGCGTAGTAGGACTCCTCAATGGATGACAATTCAAGACATTGAGAGTGAACAACTAAGCAAAATGCCTCCTGGGGATTCGTGCTATGCCACTGCTTATAACTAACTATAAGTTAACTATAGATGTGCCAAATAAATTATCTCCAGTTCAGGGCTCCAACTATGCATTTGGTTTGCTAACTTGCTAGATAAGTGGCTAGACTAACCTGTGGCCCCGCACATTGACTCTGTACCGGTACCCCCTGTATATAGCCTCGCTACTGTTATTTTACTGCTGCTCTTTAATTATATGTTATTTTTCAATTGTTCTTCTTTTTTATTTTTACTTATCTATGTTTTACTTAACACTTATTTTTCTTAAAACTGCATTGTTGGTTAAGGGCTTGTAAGGTCTACACCAGTTGTATTCGGCGCATGTGACAAATACAATTTTATTTGATTTGATTTTATGTCAAGATCAAGCTTCTTGGTTACAGCAGAGACAATCAATCCCCTGCTGGATCAAGATCCATGTTGCCTAAATTGTTTTGTGCATTAACATTTGTAATAATAATAATATGTATTTTTCTTAGGTCTCACTTTATGTAGTGTTGTGTTGGCTCTCTTATTTACACACACACACACACACACACACACACACACACACACACACACACACACACACACACACACACACACACACACACACACACACACACACACACACTATCTATAGTTTGATTTAAACCCTTTAAAAGAGACACATTTTAGGTGGATGAGATGAGATTAGTTTTCCCCCTTACAATGCAAAGCACTTTGAGCGTCTGGCAAAAAGCTCTATATAAAACCAATCAATTATTACTATCATTAAAACACCCCTGCATGGAGGGTAGCCTCCTGTAGCTCAGTTGGTAGAGCATGGTGCTTGCAATGCCAGGGTTGTGGGTTCGATTCCCACGGGGGGCCAGTATGAAAAATGTATGCATTCACTAACTGTAAGTCGCTCTGGATAAGAGCGTCTGCTAAATGACTAAAATGTAAATGTAATGGAGTGTGTATGTGTCTAGCCCTCTATATGTGACTCCACTGTGTGGCTGTCTGTCAGTGAGAGATATCCATCTACTGGTTCCCTCCCTGCAGGCTTCAGAGTGGTGTAAAAGTGTTCCCTGTCACACTACAGGTGGAGGATGCAGCGTGAAATGGCCCCATGATGTAGAGCCATCTTTCTCACAAACACACCCCCACTCCAGTGCCACTTGTTGTTGTCATCTCTGTAGCAGTGACAGTAGACCATCAACCCAGAGGACTGGTGACACGCACCACTTTCTTGGTGCGAGGAGCAGGACTGGGTTCCTTTATTAACCCCCACTCCTTCTGCTGCCTAACCAGCTCCTCTCGCCGTGCCTCTACTTTCTCCTTCTCCCTTTTAGCCTCCTGTAGCGCCTCCCTCTGACCGAATAACTCCTGCTCCCTCTGAGCCAACAGCCCCCGTAACATGGTGGCCTCCTCTCCTAACCTGCAGATCCGCCCTTTCACGGCCTCCTGCTGCCTCGTCGTCCACACCGTGTGCCCCCAAAAAAATTTCTTGGGGTTGCCTCTCAGGCTTCCTCCTCGACCGGCCTCCTCCGTGTTGCCGTTGCACCTCTCCTGCCTGGGCATCTACCTTAGCCCATGGTCCTCTCCCCGCAAATATCTCTTCCCATGACCACAAATTGCCCACCTGTGACATGGCTATTCGCTCCACCTGGGCACGCTGCTTGGTCCTCGTTTGGTGGGATCTTCTGTCACGTTCGTTTAAGGACGGGTCAGACCAAGGCGCAGCGTGATATGCGTACATGTTTATTGAACTTAATAAACACACAACAAAACAATAAACGAAACGTGAAGTCCAAGGTAGAACACACAACATACTTTACACGGAACAAGATCCCACAACTAGACAGTGCCAATAGGCTGCCTAAGTATGGTCCCCAATCAGAGACAACGAGCGACAGCTGCCTCTGATTGGGAACCACACCGGCCAACATAGAACTATACATACTAGACAAGACACATAGAAAAAGCACAACAAGGAATATACACACCCTGACTCAACATATAAGCGTCCCCTGAGTCAGGGCGTGACACAGTTACTTATCATTTTGAGCAGTTGTATCAATTGATAGTTGGATAATTGTAATGAAATGAATAGACACTCATCTGAAATGTAATGTGTGAATTGCCTTTTGAAATAGTAGTACTTTGATGTTAAGTTGTGTCATATTGAACAGGTGATTTTTGTTAAATGAACAAATGATCTTAGTTTTATGTGTATTGTATCCAATCAATTGAAAAAAGTGTTAGAGTTTTGAAAAATTTGCATTTTGATCATTGGTTGTGAGTTTTGTGTCTAGAGTTTTGAAAAATGACATCAAGATTCTGAAATTAGTGCCAAAGTGATTGTAAAAAACTGTAAACTCCCATTACCATCACTATGTCAGGGGAATGGAGGAACTATGTCTAAATTAACATGTTTTGTTGGCTGCATGAATGGATGGGTTCCTTTCAGTGTTTTGGTAAATGTAATGTTTCTGACTTGAGGCCCTGTTTTTGCATCTTAGTTATGTCTGTTGGGTCATTTTGAAGGTATTAAATAATTTATAGTGTTTACATAGTGTTTACTATGTCTGTTGGCTGC